>NW_023994476.1:200000-328735 GCF_015586225.1 Lucilia sericata
ATTATCTTGAAAATTGCGACCTGTAGCTTGCGCACAAGGTTTACATGGACAGCTAGCCAGCCAGCCAGACGGACGGACTGACATAGCTTAATCGACTCAGAAAACGATTCTAAGCCGATTGGTCGAATAGGACGAATATTTTTATATGTTACAAACATCAGCACAAATCCAATATACCCTCCCCACTAAAGTGGTGTAGGGTATAAAAATCACGGGCAGATTTATTGAACCTATCGGAATTATCAACAGTTTTATTCGATCACACTATACTTCAACTAAAACAAATGTTCTAAAATTCTCCATAAAAACTTAATTTTTTTTGTAATACTCACATTTGCTTGATGTTTCATATCCTTACTAAACAACGAAGGTAAAAAGGTACTAGTCGAACTGGACATAATCGTATGAGGTTCAACTACTTGATCCAATTGTTTATACAAATTCTGTTTCATATCCAAACGTTCGGGTATACATTCCTGTATGAAAATAGCACCCTTAACTAATTCCTTTAAATCGGTGGTACCCGAGAGGCAAGCAAACTGTTGGGCAGCATTTAATTTACCACGTAAGAGACCTTTAGATTCCAAACTTTTCAATTCCTTTTCGGTTTCTTTTAAAGCAGTTTCAACTTGGGCGGGTAGAATATCAAAAAGGGTGACTTGATAGCCCACCGAGGCAAATAACATAGACCAGGAACGTCCAATAAGACCACTTAGGGAAATAAATAAAACAAATATTGATAAAATATTTATATTATATCACATAAACAAGTAATTGCAGCTGTAAACAAGTTAAACAGATGTTTTTTCTGTTATTAGTTTTAGCTTTAAGTAGGTCGCCTTTAGCTTTTTTATACAATTCTCAAGCACCTTCTTTACACTTACCTGCCCACTATACCAATTTTTTCTCTTTTACCGGTTACTGGTGCCATTGTTTTGCGTCTTTTTTGCTTGGGTGAACTAATGTTGTTTGTGTTACTTAATAAGGTTTTTGATTTAATTAATTTTAAATAAATTTATTATTTTTTCCGAACACTTTACTAGCCGGTGTTTTACCTCCAACTGCCAATAAACTTTTAAATAAAAATTTGTCATTCATCGAGTTAAGTAATTTTTACTCCGTCCACTTAACTAAAATTCTGCAAAGAAAGCTTTCGTTCGCTCTTTCTCAATTGAATTTTAAGTGGAGCGTTAAAGAGATTTAAAAACCCAGAGATAAGAAGAGCAGCAATTATTTAATTTTATTATTTTGTTTTGAAAATGTTTTATTTGTTATTGTTCTTGTATTTAAACAAGTTTATTTGTTGGGACAGTGATAAGAAAGAATTAAATCTTTGGAAATTTTTTAAAATATTATATCAGTTAAAATCTTGTAGGGTAATGCTAACGGAAGGTGAAGTATCCTTAATTCTTTTTACACAGAGGAATAGGGTTATAACTGCACCAATGAGGATAAGAAAAATCCAACGAATGAGGGGCATGTGATTAAAATGACAAGTATCGAAAATTTTGGGCGTGAAGCTATATAACAGGCATGGAAAATTCAGCAATTTGGTACTTTTTTCAGAACTTTTTGATATCGAGTACTTTCTAATTTATAAACTTTTGATAAGTAGTGCAATAGACCAATTTAGTCTAGTTTATAGTCCATTCTATTGACTTGTCTCTAGTCTAGTCTATAGAGCAGTCTATAGTCTAGTCTATAGAGCAGTCTATAGTCTAGTCTATAGAGCAGTCTAGTCTATAGAACAGTCTAGTCTATAGAACAGTCTAGTCTATAGAGCAGTCTAGTCTATAGAGCAGTCTATAGTCTAGTCTATAGAGCAGTCTATAATCTAGTCTTTAGAGCAGTCTGTAGTCTAGTCTATAGAGTAGTCTATAGTCTAGTCTATAGTCTAGTCTATAGTCTAGTCTATAGTCTAGTCTATAGTCTAGTCTATAGTCTAGTCTATAGTCTAGTCTATAGTCTAGTCTATAGTCTAGTCTATAGTCTAGTCTATAGTCTAGTCTATAGTCTAGTCTATAGTCTAGTCTAGTCTAAGAGTAGTCTATAGTCTAGTCATAGTCTAGTCTATAGTCTAGTCTATAGTCTAGTCTATAGTCTAGTCTATAGTCTAGTCTATAGTCTAGTCTATAGTCTAGTCTATAGTCTAGTCTATAGTCTAGTCTATAGTCTAGTCTATAGTCTAGTCTATAGTCTAGTCTATAGCTAGTCTATAGTCTAGTCTATAGTCTAGTCTATAGTCTAGTCTATAGTCTAGTCTATAGTCTAGTCTATAGTCTAGTCTATAGTCTAGTCTATAGTCTAGTCTATAGGTCTAGTCTATAGTCAGTCTATAGTCTAGTCTATAGTCTAGTCTATAGTCTAGTCTATAGTCAGTCTATAGTCTAGTCTATAGTCTAGTCTATAGTCTAGTCTATAGTCTAGTCTATAGTCTAGTCTATAGTCTAGTCTATAGTCTAGTCTATAGTCTAGTCTATAGTCTAGTCTATAGTCTAGTCTATAGTCTAGTCTATAGTCTAGTCTATAGTCTAGTCTAAGTTAGTCTATAGTCTAGTCTATAGTCTAGTCTATAGTCTAGTCTATAGTCTAGTCTATAGTCTAGTCTATAGTCTATAGTCTAGTCTATAGTCTAGTCTATAGTCTAGTCTATAGTCTAGTCTATAGTCTAGTCTATAGTCTAGTCTATAGTCTAGTCTATAGTCTAGTCTATAGTCTAGTCTATAGTCTAGTCTATAGTCTAGTCTATAGTCTAGTCTATAGTCTAGTCTATAGTCTAGTCTATAGTCTAGTCTATAGTCTAGTCTATAGTCTAGTCTATAGTCTAGTCTATAGTCTAGTCTATAGTCTAGTCCAACGGTTCCCAAATGGGGGTCCGCGGACCCCTAGTGGTCCGTAGTAAAATCCTAGGGGGTCCGCGAAGACGAACGAAAAAAAATGAATAAACAATATTCTTTTATATGTATGTACAAATATCTCCAATTTTTGTGCAATAATCCCAAATTTTTTGGTGACTTTTTGAATTTTATTTTTTCGGTTGTTTATCAGGAAGAAGCTAGGCCTACAAATTTATTGTATAACTTTTATAAAGTAAAGTATTGCGTGATTTGTAATTTTTATTTCCTGTATATGTACTGAAATAATGGTTTTTATTTCAGACAAATAATACTCTGCCTTACAATTAAATTAGGGATACTGGTATTCCGGAGTATGAAGTTCAATTCAAAGACAAGCTTATTACAGATTTAAGTTTATCAAATTGTAAGCAAAGGTGTTCTTGTTTGAAAGGACTAAAATTATATATTTTCAAAACAGAGGTGACTCTTTATGCATCTTTTTATAAATATTCCGATCCGACGTGATACACAGATTTTAACTTGATTTTGTCGACCAATACATATTATTAAATTAACATCAGAAAATCCATAGCGTTTCGCGTAAATATGTAGCCAAAAACCATGAAGTAAAATAATTCGTTGGTATTTTAAAATTCAAATTTAAGTTCCAAATTCACAGTACTTTAACAAAGAGTTCAAATCATATATTATGCGGATAACGCATTCCGCAACAACATAGAAGAAGTCCAACTTTCCTATATTATTTTCCCGAAAACTTAGCTCACTTACTTAGTTCACCCTTTGCAATCGCAACAAATTTTTGAAACGTGACTCCTTAAGCATATGTGACAATATTTGATAAAGAAACCTTTTCGCTACCTTGAAGAAAAATGAATATGAAAGATCTCACGATCATAAAATTAAACATCATATTAACATATCAACAATGAAGTCATTCTATCTTCAAAACATGCAATTGAAAACCTATCTGAAATATTATATATTCTCAATGTACGGGAATGTTTTATAGATATGACATCTCTACATTTATTAGACCTAGGGATTAATGAACTAGATCAATTTTCGGATGGACAATTATTTAGAACAATAAGATATCAAAATATGTATGGTGGTCCGGAAATAAAATAAGTTCTTCAAGGGGTCCGCGAAGTAAAAATCTGTGGGAACCGCTGGTCTAGTCTATAGTCTAGTCTATAGTCTAGTCTATAGTCTAGTCTATAGTCTAGTCTATAGTCTAGTCTATAGTCTAGTCTATAGTCTAGTCTATAGTCTAGTCTATAGTCTAGTCTATAGTCTAGTCTATAGTCTAGTCTATAGTCTAGTCTATAGTCTAGTCTATAGTCTAGTCTATAGTCTAGTCTAGTCTAGTCTAGTCTATAGTCTAGTCTATAGTCTAGTCTATAGTCTAGTCTATAGTCTAGTCTATAGTCTAGTCTATAGTCTAGTCTATAGTCTAGTCTATAGTCTAGTCTATAGTCTAGTCTATAGTCTAGTCTATAGTCTAGTCTATAGTCTAGTCTATAGTCTAGTCTATAGTCTAGTCTATAGTCTAGTCTATAGTCTAGTCTATAGTCTAGTCTATAGTCTAGTCTATAGTCTAGTCTATAGTCTAGTCTATAGTCTAGTCTATAGTCTAGTCTATAGTCTAGTCTATAGTCTAGTCTATAGTCTAGTCTATAGTCTAGTCTATAGTCTAGTCTATAGTCTAGTCTATAGTCTAGTCTATAGTCTAGTCTATAGTCTAGTCTATAGTCTAGTCTATAGTCTAGTCTATAGTCTAGTCTATAGTCTAGTCTATAGTCTAGTCTATAGTCTAGTCTATAGTCTAGTCTATAGTCTAGTCTATAGTCTAGTCTATAGTCTAGTCTATAGTCCTAGTCTATAGTCTAGTCTATAGTCTAGTCTATAGTCTAGTCTATAGTCTGTCTATAGTCTAGTCTAAGTTAGTCTATAGTCTAGCCTAAGTCTAGTCTATAGTCTAGTCTAAGTCTAGTCTATAGTCTAGTCTATAGTCTAGTCTATAGTCTAGTCTTAGTCTAGTCTTAGTAGTCTATCGTAGTCTATAGTCTAGGTCTATAGTCTAGTCTATAGTCTAGTCCTATAGTCTAGTCTATAGTCTAGTCTATAGTCTAGTCTATAGTCTAGTCTATAGTCTAGTCTATAGTCTAGTCTATAGTCTAGTCTATAGTCTAGTCTATAGTCTAGTCTGTAGTCTAGTCTATAGTTAGTCTATAGTCTAGTCTATAGTCTAGTCTATAGTCTAGTCTATAGTCTAGTCTATAGTCTAGTCTATAGTCTAGTCTATAGTCTAGTCTATAGTCTAGTCTATAGTCTAGTCTATAGTCTAGTCTATAGTCTAGTCTATAGTCTAGTCTATAGTCTAGTCTATAGTCTAGTCTATAGTCTATCTAGTCTATAGTCTAGTCTATAGTCTAGTCTATAGTCTAGTCTATAGTCTAGTCTATAGTCTAGTCTATAGTCTAGTCTATAGTCTAGTCTATAGTCTAGTCTATAGTCTAGTCTATAGTCTAGTCTATCTAGTCTATAGTCTAGTCTATAGTCTAGTCTATAGTCTAGTCTATAGTCTATAGTCTAGTCTATAGTCTAGTCTATAGTCTATTCTATAGTCTAGTCTATAGTCTAGTCTATAGTCTAGTCTATAGTCTAGTGTATAGTGTAGTCTATAGTCTAGTCTATAGTCTAGTCTATAGTCTAGTGTATAGTCTAGTCTATAGTCTAGTCTATAGTCTAGTCTATAGTCTAGTCTATAGTCTAGTCTATAGTCTAGTCTATAGTCTAGTCTATAGTCTAGTCTATAGTCTAGTCTATAGTCTAGTCTATAGTCTAGTCTATAGTCCTGTCTATAGTCTAGTCTAAAGTCTAGTCTATAGTCTAGTCTATAATCTAGTTTATAGTCCTGTCTATAGTCTAGTCTAAAGTCTAGTCTATAGTCTAGTCTAAAGTCTAGTCTATAGTCTAGTCTATAATCTAGTCTATAGTCCTGTCTATAGTCTAGTCTATAGTCTAGTCTATAGTCTAGTCTATAGTCTAGTCTATAGTCTAGTCTATAGTCTAGTCTATAGTCTAGTCTATAGTCTAGTCTATAGTCTAGTCTATAGTCTAGTCTTTAGTCTAGTCTTTAGTCTAGTCTATAGTCTAGTCTATAGTCTGGTCTATAGTCTAGTCTATAGTCTAGTCTATAGTCTAGTCTATAGTCTAGTCTATAGTCTATTCTATAGTCTAGTCTATAGTCTAGTCTATAGTCTAGTCTAGTCTATTCTATAGTCTAGTCTATAGTCTAGTCTATAGTCTAGTCTATAGTCTAGTCTATAGTCTAGTCTATAGTCTACACCATTTCAAGTTTAATTTGAGAAAATCCAAAGTTATATTGTGAAACACCAAAATGAATTTTAGAAATCCAATTTAATATTGAGACATACCAAATTAAATTTAGGAATCAAAATTGATATGAAGAAAAAACAAATTGAAATTTGAATTTTCAACTTAATATAAAGAAAAAACCAATTGATATTGAGAAGTCGAAATTAATATTGAGATAATACGAATTGAAATTGACAAAATACAAAATGATATTAAGAAAACCTAATTTTGTATTGAAATTTATATTATTTTAAATCCATATCCTATTTAAACATTTTATAAGAAAAATATTTTCATACAAATTTTAAATTTCTCATTTTCATTTATTAATTTCTCAATTTCAATTTGTAATTTCTTAATATAATGTTGGGATTCCGAATTTCAATTTGTTTTTTCTCGATATGAATTTGCATTTCTTAATTTAATTTTATTATTTCTCAATATTAGTTTGGATTTCTCAATTTCAAATGGGGTTTTCTCAATATTAATTTATATTTCTGAACTTTAATTTGAATTTTCTAAATTTTAAATTGAAATTCTCAATATGAGTTTGTATTTTCTCAATTTAAACTTGAAATGGTGTAGTCTATAGTCTAGTCTATAGTCTAGTCTATAGTCTAGTCTATAGTCTAGTCTATAGTCTAGTCTATAGTCTAGTCTATAGTCTAGTCTATAGTCTAGTCTATAGTCTAGTCTATAGTCTAGTCTATAGTCTAGTCTATAGTCTAGTCTATAGTCTAGTCTATAGTCTAGTCTATAGTCTAGTCTATAGTCTAGTCTATAGTCTAGTCTATAGTCTAGTCTATAGTCTAGTCTATAGTCTAGTCTATAGTCTAGTCTATAGTATATTCTATAGTCTAGTCTATAGTCTAGTCTATAGTCTAGTCTATAGTCTAGTCTATAGTCTAGTCTATAGTCTAGTCTATAGTCTAGTCTATAGTCTAGTCTATAGTCTAGTCTATAGTCTAGTCTATAGTCTAGTCTATAGTCTAGTCTATAGTCTAGTCTATAGTCTAGTCTATAGTCTAGTCTATAGTCTAGTCTATAGTCTAGTCTATAGTCTAGTCTATAGTCTAGTCTATAGTCTAGTCTATAGTCTAGTCTATAGTCTAGTCTATAGTCTAGTCTATAGTCTAGTCTATAGTCTAGTCTATAGTCTAGTCTATAGTCTAGTCTATAGTCTAGTCTATAGTCTAGTCTATAGTCTAGTCTATAGTCTAGTCTATAGTCTAGTCTATAGTCTAGTGTATAGTCTAGTCTATAGTCTAGTCTATAGTCTAGTCTATAGTCTAGTCTATAGTCTAGTCTATAGTCTAGTCTATAGTCTAGTCTATAGTCTAGTCTATAGTCTAGTCTATAGTCTAGTCTATAGTCTAGTCTATAGTCTAGTCTATAGTCTAGTCTATATAGTCTAGTCTATAGTCTAGTTTATAGTCTATTCTATAGTCTAGTGTATAGTCTAGTCTATAGTCTAGTCTATAGTCTAGTGTATAGTCTAGTCTATAGTCTAGTCTATAGTCTAGTCTATAGTCTAGTCTATAGTCTAGTCTATAGTCTAGTCTATAGTCTAGTCTATAGTCTAGTCTATAGTCTAGTCTATAGTCTAGTCTATAGTCCTGTCTATAGTCTAGTCTAAAGTCTAGTCTATAGTCTAGTCTAAAGTCTAGTCTATAGTCTAGTCTATAGTCTAGTCTATAATCTAGTCTATAGTCCTGTCTATAGTCTAGTCTAAAGTCTAGTCTATAGTCTAGTCTAAAGTCTAGTCTACAGTCTAGTCTATACTCTAGTCTATAGTCTAGTCTATAGTCTAGTCTATAGTCTAGTCTATAGTCTAGTCTATAGTCTAGTCTAGTCTAGTCTTAGTCTAGTCTTTAGTCTAGTCTATAGTCTAGTCTAGTCTGGTCTATAGTCTAGTCTATAGTCTAGTCTATAGTCTAGTCTATAGTCTAGTCTATAGTCTAGTCTATAGTCTAGTCTATAGTCTAGTCTATAGTCTAGTCTATAGTCTATTCTATAGTCTAGTCTATAGTCTAGTCTATAGTCTAGTCTATAGTCTAGTCTATAGTCTAGTCTATAGTCTAGTCTATAGTCTAGTCTATAGTCTAGTCTATAGTCTATTCTATAGTCTAGTCTATAGTCTAGTGTATAGTCTAGTCTATAGTCTAGTCTATAGTCTAGTGTATAGTCTAGTCTATAATCTAGTCTATAGTCTAGTATATAGTCTAGTCTATAGTCTAGTCTATAGTCCAGTCTATAGTCTAGTCTATAGTCTAGTTTATAGTCTAGTCTATAGTCTGGTCTATTGTCTAGTCTATAGTCTAGTCTACAGTCTAGTCTATAGTCTAGTCTATAGTCTAGTCTATAGTCTAGTCTATAGTCTATTGTTTTTTTCCTGCTTATAACTATGTTATTAGTGCTGCCAAGTTTATAAAAGGAAATAAAACAACTCTGCAATACAGTGTTTTCTCTAATAATTTAGTTTTTTGTTCAATACATATTAGCTCTTATTGCGTACCCGTTAGTATATTTAAATTTTAAAGGCAAATGTTGGTTAATAACTCTCACTAGATGAAAGCTTTTATTGTTAAAACATTGTGTAAGCAACTTTAATAACGATTAAAAGCTATTTAAATTATAATAAAATACTGAATAATTCTACAATTTAATAAAATTTACATCTTTTCACACAATTTATATACTTAAATATAATATGGATCAAATGACCCACTGTCCTCACTGAATGTAGATGATGTTCTATTGATGTTGAGAGACTCCTTTGTGTTTGATCCAAACCGATTGGAATTTTTACGTTCCTAGCAGTATATCTAAAGATTTACACAAATTTACTTCGCTAAAAGTGAGGAGGTTTTTGAAACCTTTTGGGGTCTCAAAATTATTTGGGAGGGTTTTATATCAGTCTGTTACACCTACATTGAAAAGGTCCGTTTGTACGACTTCTCCGGTTCTTAAATCAGGGAAACACACCGTTCATACAGACAGTATACATATATTTTGTATAATTCATCCATTAATGGAAATGCAGTTTTATTGTTCTAAATTGATTATTTCTAAAACTGCAGATTACGTTTCGAAACCAGTTGCGGGGCTTCTTAATCTTTGACCTTGTTATGTTAGGTGGGGACTTCTGGAGCAATCTTCCATCAAACCTCGTTCTGGTTTTTTTCAATGTCTGACATTCTCTCTAAATATGTGTAAAGTTGTCCTAAACCTTCAGATGGAAAACGGCACAGTTCAAAAAGAATTGTTCAACTATATATCAAATTTCGCTACCGCTAACAGAATAGCCATCGACCTTTATACTGAACTTTACAGTGATTCTTTGAAAAGGCCTTCTGCCAAACGAAGTGGTGCCGATCGCATCGCTGAAAGGTCGTAAGGATCGTAAGTGATAATAAATTATTCCCAAAAAGTACAACTTTCAGTTTCAATAAATTTTTTTTTAAAAAAATCTTAATATTTATTAACTATTTGCTAAAAATTTAATTTTTACTACTTAAAACTAAAAAACATATTTTCACAAAATATCACTAATTAAGTATCATAAGGTGTAAAAAAAGTGAACTCCCTAATATTATTATTAAGTGTCTTGAATGTTTGATTTCTTGGAATTTCTCGACATAACATGTCGTGGTAGGAACAATATCAAAATGGCACAAGACATTAAGGCAAAACAGGAGATATAAAAGGTTATCTCACAATAGGTGGCCAAAAAAGCACCCACAATATTGGTGCCCACCACACTGCCAATGCGGCCCATCATTAAAGAAACACACATGGCCATGGCTCTGTAAAGGAAAGGGATAAGTAATTTGATAAATAATATGTTAAAGAAATTTTAATTTTTTACGTTTATTATACCTTAATTGTGTGGGAAAGATTTCCACGGTGGCGCCACCCAAAACATTAACACATACGCCCACTAAAAATAATAAAACATAAAAAATGGCCGCCACGGAAGTATAGGGAAGCCAAACGGCTACTAAACCGCAAGAACTGAAGAATACTATGCAAACAACTGGAAATGGAAAGAGTGAGAAATGGAATTATCAAATAAATTCTTCAGTTTAAAAGATTTTTTACTCACATAATATAAGAGTTTTTCCTAAACGATTTATGATTACTCCTATCACAGCAAAAGATGTGGCATATAATATTTCCATTAATAAGGAATACATATATGTGGTGGGTTCCAATTTATCGGGACAATCCATAATCTGCAAAGAAAAAACAAAATTTAGTCCTTCTGTGTTTAAAAGGTTTGAATAATCTTGCAACTTACTCCCTCCGTCTGATTATCATGTTTGGCATAAACAATATTACATAGCTTCTCATTGCCATCAGGATTATTTCTCATATACTCTCCCATGGCATTAATGATATAGGGGAACCACATATATAGACCATTTGTTATGACATATAACCAAAATTGTGTGGTACACACTATCAAAGTGCTACGCAGATACTTAGGACGAAATAGGGGCACAGTTTGATTCCACATATTCAGCAAAAGTTTAAGGAAGAAATTCATGTTTTTATTTTGAATGGTCAAGACCTCATCACAATCCTCCTCGGGTATAATGTGGGGTATCTAAAGAGAAACAGGGATAGGTTGAAACTTTTTTGGAGATCAAATGTTTCTTAATATATTTTACCTTCAATTCCCCTTTGCCTCCATTCATTTTATACATTTTGTGTAATACCTTAATAGCCTTTTCCTCCTCGTGGATAGATAGTAAAAATTTTGGACTTTCCGGCAGGAAATACATAGAGACACCCGCTAAGAAACCGGGCAGACCACAAACAATAACAAATAAACGCCAGGGTTTATAGGTAATGCCCAAAAATTCCAATGGAAAACTCCAGTCTTGATTAATAACCATAAAGGAAATGAAGGGCATTAACATGGCACCCAAAGCAAATATAAACGAAGAGATCATCATGGCTCTGGAACGTGTACGATCAATATGAAATTCTCCCAAATAAGCGTAAATAGTGGCCGAAGAACCCGAGACACTGGAAGATAAATTTTCATTTAAAAATTAAATCTTTTTTAGGAAATTTCCCAAATATACTTACAATATACCATTAACAAATCGTAAAAATAGCATTATCCAAAAGTTAGTAGCAAAACTCGAAAACAACGTGACCACAAAGCCAATTATTAATGTCGGTCTTATAACACGTCTCCGGCCCTTAGTATCGGCCAGAAAACCCCATAAATGAGAACTTATAATCATACCCACATAACCAATACAACTGAGTAAACCTTTGCGATAATTGGTCAATTGTAAATCACAATGGGCCACCGGCATATAAAATGCCACCGCTGAAGTCTCCAACAAAACATTGGCCAACACCACACCCGAGGTAATTATAATAAAATAGTTAATTAAACCAAATTCTAAAAGATAAAATAAAAATTTTAATTTTTAACAATTATTGAATTCTGAATCTGTGATATGCCTTAAGTTTTTCTAATTTAAACGTGAGACAATGTCATTAAAATTAATATAATTTTTAAATTAATTTTCACTTACTTGTTTTTTCTAATGCCTCTGCGAACGGTATCGCCTCTTCGAAATCTTTTATTTTACCATTTGTTATGTGACTGGGATCTTGAGATTTATTATTTGAAAGTACTAAAATGAAAATAATAGTAAAATAATGTTATTGTTGCATGATAAGCGACAATATGGGAGATAATTAAAGTTATTATAAATTAAAAAATTATAAAAATTAAAATCCTGAGAAGTGTGTGCAAATTTTTCCCAAAACAATTCAAACGATTTCTGATGAAAACTCTCAAAATTGTCTTTACATTTAGAATATTTTCAACAGAAAGTTTTTCGAATTTTTCTATTTTTATATATTTTTTTTATATAGAAATTCGGAATTTTTCTTTTTCTATAGAAATTTTTCGGAATTTTTCTATTTTTATAGAAAAATTTCAGAATTTTTCTTTTTTATAAAAAATTTCCGGAATTTTTCTATTTTCATAGAAATTTTTCGGTGTTTTTCTATTTTTATAGAAAGTTTTCGGAATTTTTCTATTTTTATAGAAAGTTTACGGAATTTTTCTATTTTTATAGAAAATTTTCAGAATTTTTCTATTTTTATAGAAAATTTTCAGAATTTTTCTATTTTTCTAGAAAATTTTATATTTTTAAAGAAATTTTTCGGAATTTTACTGTCTTTATATACATTTTTCTATTTTTATATAAAGTTTTCTATTTTTATAGAAAATTTCCGGAACTTTTCCATTTTATAGAAATTTTTCTATTTTTATAAAAAGTTTTCGGAATTTTTTTTATTTTTATAGAACGTTTACGGAATTTTTCTATTTTTATAGATATTTTTCGTAGTTTTACTATTTTTATATGAGATTTTCGGAATTTTTCTATTTTTATAGAAAATTTTCGGAAGTTTTTAATTTTTATAGAACGTTTCTGGAACATTTCTATTTTTATTGAAATTTTTCGGAGTTTTACTATTTTTATATAAATGTTTCTTTTTTTTCTATTTTTATACCAAATTTTCTATTTTTATAGAAAATTTTCTGATTCGGAACTTTTTATAGAAAATTTTCGGAATTCGGAATATATTTATAGAAAATTTTCGGAATCCGGAATATATTTATAGAAAATTTTCGGGATTCGGAATATTTTTATAGAACATTTTGGGAATTTTCTATTTTTATAGAAAATTTTCGGAATTGGGAATATTTTTATAGAAAATTTTCGGAATTCGGAATATTTTTATAGAAAACTTTTCGGAATTCGGAATATTTTTATAGAAAACTTTTCGGAATTCAGTATATTTTTGTAGAAAACTTTTCAGAATTCTGAATATTTTTATAGAAAACTTTTCGGAATTCGGAATAATTTTATAGAAATTTTTTCGTAATTCGGAATATTTTTAAAGAAAACTTTTCGGAATTCGGAATATCTTTATAGAAAACTTTTCGGAATTCAGAATATTTTTATAGAAAACTTTTCGGAATTCGGAGTATTTTTATAGAAACTTTTCGGAATTCGGAATATTTTTATAGAAAACTCTTCGGTATATTTTTGTAGAAAACTTTACGGAATTCGGAATATTTTTATAGAAAACTTTTCAGAATTCTGAATATTTTTATAAAAAACTTTTCGGAATTCGAAATATTTTTATAGAAAACTTTCCGGAATTCCGAATATTTTTATAGAAAACTTTTCGAAATTTTCTATTTTTATAGAAAACTTTTCGAAATTTTCTATTTTTATAGAAAACTTTTCGAAATTTTCTAATTTTATAGAAAACATTTCAAAATTTTCTATTTTTATACAAAACTTTTCGAAATTTTCGATTTTTATATATAATTTTCAGAATTTTTATGCAAAATTTTCGAAGTTTCTTTACCTTTATAAAAAATTTCCGGATTTTATTTTTATAAAAAAATTTAAAATTTTCAGAACTTTTCTATTTTTATAGAGAATTTTTCGATTATTTATATTTTTATAGAAAATTTCTCGAGAAGTTTCAAAATTTTCTAATTTTATAGACATTTTTTTCAATATTTCTGATATTAAAATCTGTATTTTCATAGAAAGTTTTTCGAAAATCCCTATTTATAGAAAATTTTCGAAAATCTCTTTTTTTTTGGAAATTTTGGAAATTCTCTATTTTTACAGAAATTGTTAGAAAATTGTTCCAAAATTTCTATTTTTATAGAAAATTTTAAAGTTGTCTATTTTTATAGAAATTTTTTGAAAATTTCTATTTCTATAGAAATATTTTCGAAATTTTCACTATTTTTACAGAAAAATTTTCAAACTTAATTGTCCCACAATCTCAATTTTTATAGAAAATAGTTCGAAATTTTAAATTTTTAAGAATTTTGTTAGAAATATCTCCATTTTTTATAGAAAAATTCAAATTAAAAATTTGATTCATTTTTATAGAAAATCTTCAAAATGTCAATATTTTTCAAAAATCTCCTTTTTTATAGATTTTTTTTGCTCTATTTTTATTTCAATTTCCAAATATTTCAATTTTTTTATAAAAATTCTCGAAGTTTTCTGTTTTTTTATAGTTCTTCTTATAGAACAATTTTGAATTTATTTTAAATTTAATAAACTGATTTATACCATTTTCACTTTTAGCGGCTCTTTAACACATACATATGTACATTTCAACATAAAATTGTTTTATTTTGTAAATTATATACAAAATTGTTGCTATCGTTGACATTTTTTGTTGTAGTGTATCATTTTACCAAACAAATTTGTTAAACAAACACAAAATACTACAATTTGGGGGTATGTACAATATTTCTTTATTTCTTTACAAAATGTATGTAGTAAATATACTAAAAATAACCGAAAATAACCAGTTGTTGCTATGGTAAATTTCATGTTTTGTTTTCATTCTTGTCTTCTCTTCTTTTACGAATATTTTCTATTTATTTCTTTATTAGTATCAATTAACAATTTGTAGCGCCTTTGTTTTTGCAAAAGCAACAAAGAAAAAATAGTACAAAGTATCAATTAATGAAAAAAATCAAACAAGAAAATCTATTCAAATATTTATTGTTGAGAAGCACATTTTTTTGGTTGATTGTACGAATAATTTATCAATATCAAGGCAAAAATTCTTAGCAGCACGTGAGTCTTTAAAACCTAAGAGTATTTTGAGTATTAGAGAACATAATGGGTAAAATAGAGAATTTTGTCAATAGTAGGACACACTATTAAATTATGGGCGGTATTATGAGATAATTATAAGACTTGTATTGCTATTATATAGGCATTTAATGGATTAATATTAACCCTTCACAAAGGGTTAAACAACTTATTTATTATTAAATTTTTTTAATAAATTTTATTTTAAGAAGAGTATTTTGGGATTTACTTTCATTTTAACAGGTGTTATTACTTGTTATTAAATGACAAACTTTAAACCAAATTTTAGGATGTCTGATAAAAGGAAATTGTTCTTCGGAGAAAAACTGTTGCAGAATATAGACAAATGCAAACGGCTGTCCTCATATTATATTAGATAATCGATTAATTAATCGATAGACTAGACCATAGGGTTTTCAATAGATAAGTTCAATAATAGTCCAGCCCCTAGATTAGGCAATATACTAATTCATAGATTAGACAATAGATTAATACGTACAATAAGCTAATCCATAGACTAGACATTATAATATTCCATAGACTAAATAAAAGACTAGTCCATAGACTAGACAAAAGATTAGTCCATAGACTAGACATTCGACTAGTTCATGGACTAGACAATAGACTAGTCCTTGGTCTAGACAGTAGACTAGTCTATGATAAGAATAGATAAGATAAGAAACCAGTCCATAGACTTGTCTATGAATCTGATATTAGACTAGACAATAGACTAGTTCATAGAATAGACAATAGATTAGTCCATAGACTATACAATAGAATCGTTCAGAAACTAAGCAATACACTATAATTTAGACCAACAATAGACTAGAGAATATATCAATCCATAGGCTTTATAATAGACTGGCCCATGGACTATACAATAGATTAGACAATTTTCAATAGCGGGTCGTGATACATGAAGGATACGTGTAAATCATAACAACCCGCACGTCAAGATGCGTATTCTTGCAATAAATATTCTTATCTAGTATTTGGACTAGATAATAGTCTAATCCGTAGACTAGACAATAGACTAGTTCATAAACTGAACAATAGAATAGTGCATAGACTATATAATAGACTGGTTCATATACTATTAAATAGACTAAACCATAGCTTAGCCCATAGCCTAGTACATAGACTAAACAATAGATTAGTCCATAGACTATACAATAAACCATGTGTAGTCTCTTGACATAGACTAGACAATGGAATAGTCCATTGACTATAAAATTGAGTTATCCACTATATAATAGACCATAGATTATCCCATAGACTAGTCCATAGACTTGACAATATATTAGTCCATAGACTATACAGTAAACTATACGTAGGCTAGACAACAGACTAGTTCATAGACAAGAGCAATAGATAGACCATAGATTAGCCCATAGAGACTAGACCATAGATTAGCCCATAGAATAGAAAATAGAGAATAGACCGTAGCCTTTCAATAGATTAGTCCATATACCAGGCAATGGCTGAGTCCGTAGACTAGATAATAGAACAGTTCATAGACTATACAACAGATTAATCCATAGACTAGGAAATTACCTATTCCGTAGACAAGTTCATAGAGTAGACTAGACTATGGGCATGGGCAACCCTCACTTTGGAAATAAGTTTACATCTTTTAAAAACTTTTCTCAAGTCTAAGAGTCATTTTAGTCCGCGAATTTAGTCAGTACCTCGATACTCAATCAGTGTCAAAATAACATATGTTTTAAGAAACTACTTTTTGAACTACTCTTTTTTATTTTTACCGCTGCAAGGTATAACCAATTCGTTCATGTCCAGCATAACACTCTCTTTTAAAATTTCGTTGATAAGATATTCAAAAATTGTCTGCTCCATTAATGTTTTTTTTTTTTTGTTAAAATTTTGCAAATTGCCACAACACATTTATTTATTTTATAGTAAATTAATTTTCATATAAACAATTCAGTAGACAGATGTCTTTATATATTGAATGTTAGGTGATTTCAATTAAATGGCCATACTTTTGACGTGTGGATGGATTTTTTTTGTTAAAATTATTGTTTCTATTAATTTATTTTACTTTTTTTTTATTAAACAACAAACAATTTGTTTTATGGGGGATTTTTTTTTGAAAATTACTTATAATTATTGAATTGAACACTTAATTCTTTTTGTTGTAATAAAAACATTTTTTTAATTGTAGAGATTTATTTAATAGATTTTAAAACTTTTTTTTCTGGTAAACAATTAATATTTTATTCTATTACATATTTTTTTAAAATTTTAGATATTTTTAATAAATTTTCTGTTACAATAAACTTACAATTTTCACTAGCACCATCTTTAATTTCATTAAGTTTTAAATTGCTCATATTGTTTGCAGCTTATTAGTTAAACTTAATATAAGTTTTTTTTTTTAAATTAATAATATTTTTGTAAAATTTTTTCGTCTTTTTTACTTAAATTCTTTTTAATTTTATGTAACCGCAAAAAAATAATATAAATTTATTTCTAATTTTAAGTTTTCCGTCTGCTCTTGCTGCTTTTATGAGCGATTTTTATTAACTGAAATGCTTTTCGATACAAAATCCTATAAATTGTGTGTTCATATGTTTTGAAACATTTGAAAATGTTAACAGTGAAAAGCAAAAGTGTGTATTACTACTAAATTCTTTTATTGTAAGACAAATTATAGAAATGTTAAACTCATTTATAAAATTTTTAATTGATTTTGTTTACTTTTACAATTCCTTTGTAAGTGTAAACAAAGTGTTGTCACATTTGCCAGAGAAATGTTGTTATTTGTCATATTTCAAGAGTTGCTTTGTAGCGGTTGCATAAATTATTACATTTTTTGGTTGTTAATGTGACAAAACGTTTAGTATTTATTGTTATCAACCACTTGAAATAATTTTAATAGATTTTGTCTAAGTTTATACATATCAAGTTGCAAAAACTCTTGAATATAATTTCTTTTTTAGTTTAGCAAGAATGTTGCTATCAGCAGGGTGTGAAAAAAAATCGCTAAAGGGAGCGCTATCATATGGTTTGGCATACGTCATTCTGCTGTATCAATATATTGATCACAATTTTTAGTAATACACCCTTCATTTTACGTTTCCTAGAATTTATTAAAATAATAAATACTAACTTTTGCTTCACACTGTTTTAAAGAGCACCAAATACTCTAACATCTCATTCATTATTCATATACATATAGTAATTCTCTTATATGTATATTTAATAAATTTTCAAATATTTTTCTGTTTATAATTTCTAATTATTTCGGCATTTCAATTAAGATATTCGTGATTTTTTTTATAATATTTTAACTTAAACAAAAATAAAAAAATCGCGTGAATTGTTGCGTTTTGCGGGTTAGTATTTAATTTTTGACTTAAGTTAATGTTTTTACCCTACAACACTATAATGCGTTTGTGCTGAAATGTGTAACATCCGAAAATAATCGTTCCCCATCTGTTTACCAGTCAAATCAAATTAATTTTCGGATTAAACGTCTCCCCATTTAAATATTATAATCAAACTACAGGACAAATATTGAAAACAGTTCGGCCGTATATGGTTTATATAACATACATAAGGATTCATATAATATTTAACCGAAGATAGAATCCTATTAAAAAAGGAATATTCAACATAAATAATTCATTGATCCATTCGTTCATTGTTATACTATAATACCTGATAAATAGGAGTTACTAACAGCTCGTAGTGCCCGCCTAAAATTTAATACTCATTAAGTGTTTTTATTTAATAAATATCAAAAATCTTGAGCTATATTTTAATCAAATGTTTGTCATTTTATTAAATGATCGATTGATTGCAAAAATCTGCTGTATTTTATACAAAAAACACTAAATTTTTTTGTAAATAAATACTTTGTACGATTACTTTATCTACTCAGTGTATTAGCATACCCTTCACCTTTGTATCCTTCTCACAAAGATATATAAGTTTGTCATTCCGTTTGTAATTTCTAAAATATATTATCCCGAACCCATAAAGTGTACATATAGATAGCGGAGTCGATTAAGCCATGTCCGTCTATCTGTATGTTTGTTGAAATCAATTTCCTGAAGACCCTAGATATCTTCGGGACATGTATAGCCCGGAGTAAATAAGAACCTATAAAAAGGAACTTTTTAGTACTTTTTCGATCTTCAAAAGGTACTTTTTGAGTGTCTATAACATTCAACCTAGAAACATGAAATTAAGCATGTAGAGCTTGTAGTAAGTGAGAACCTGCAAAAAGGGACTTTTTGATACTTTCACGTTTTGCATGTAGAACTCGGAGTAAATGAAAGCTAATAAAAGGGGTATTTTTGATACTTTATCGTTCTGCAAAAGGTACTTTATGAATTTCTTATAACATTGAACCTAGAAATATAAAATTAAACATTAAGGGTCCAAAGTTAATGAAAATCTATAGGAAAGTATTTTTAGTACTTTTTCGTTCTATGACTTTTTTGGTTTTTATGTACATAACCATCATTGAATGAAAATCTATAAAGACAGACTTTCTAGTACTTAAACGTTTTAAAAACGTTTTTTCTAAGAAAAAATCGTTTAACAATCTATGTTTAAGGGTACATAAAATTCGGCACAGCTGAATATAGCATTCTTATTTGTTTTTTATTCAAATAATCTACAAATGTCAACGAAAAATCTGTACATGGTATTTCTACAATGCGACAATGCTCTTAGATCAAAATTCATTTTAAATCTTAAGTAGTTTTTGAAGGACCAAAAACCACAAAAACAAATACAATATTTACTTAGCTACGTATGTAATTAACAAATAATCAATAATTATTAAAAATGTTAATCATGATAAAAATATACGAAAAAAAAGTGAAAAAACTTAATGTTTGTTAAGTAAGTTAAGTAGTCGAACGCAAAATAGAAGTCAATTGGCTTTTAATGATTAAAATAAAAAAAACTCAAACTTACGAGTGATTTTTTGTAGTCTACTTTAGGGGTTTATGAAAAATGGTCCTACACAGCTATGGAAAAGACAGTAACTTAGTACTTTTTTATATCCGAAAATACCGCGGTACCCCACGACATCTTCGGTACTTTTTCTAGTTTATAAACATTTGATAAATAGTCCACATAGTAGTCTAGTCTATAGTCTAGTCTATAGCATAGTCTATAGTCTAGTCTATAGCATAGTCTATAGTCCAGTCTATAGCATAGTCTATAGTCTAGTCTAGTCTATAGTCTAGTCTATAGCATAGTCTATAGTCTAGTCTATAGTCTAGTCTATAGTTTAGTCTATAGTCTAGTCTATAGTCTAGTCTATAGTCTAGTCTATAGTCTAGTCTATAGTCTAGTCTATAGTCTAGTCTATAGTCTAGTCTATAGTCTAGTCTATAGTCTAGTCTATAGTCTAGTCTAGTCTATAGTCTAGTCTATAGTCTAGTCTATAGTCTAGTCTATAGTCTAGTCTAGTCTATAGTCTAGTCTATAGTCTAGTCTATAGTCTAGTCTAGTCTAGTCTATAGTCTAGTAGTCTAGTCTAGTCTAGTCTAGTCTAGTCTATAGTCTATAGTCTAGTCTAGTCTATAGTCTAGTCTATAGTCTAGTCTATAGTCTATAGTCTAGTCTAGTCTATAGTCTAGTCTATAGTCTAGTCTATAGTCTAGTCTATAGTCTAGTCTATAGTCTAGTCTATAGTCTAGTCTATAGTCTAGTCTATAGTCTAGTCTATAGTCTAGTCTATAGTTCTATAGTCTAGTCTATAGTCTAGTCTATAGTCTAGTCTATAGTCTAGTCTATAGTCTAGTCTATAGTCTAGTCTATAGTCTAGTCTATAGTCTAGTCTATAGTCTAGTCTATAGTCTAGTCTATAGTCTAGTCTATAGTCTAGTCTATAGTCTAGTCTATAGTCGTCTATAGTCTAGTCTATAGTCTAGTCTATAGTCTAGTCTATAGTCTAGTCTATAGTCTAGTCTATAGTCTAGTCTATAGTCTAGTCTATAGTCTAGTCTATAGTCTAGTCTATAGTCTAGTCTATAGTCTAGTCTATAGTCTAGTCTATAGTCTAGTCTATAGTCTAGTCTATAGTCTAGTCTATAGTCTAGTCTATAGTCTAGTCTATAGTCTAGTCTATAGTCTAGTCTATAGTCTAGTCTATAGTCTAGTCTATAGTCTAGTCTATAGTCTAGTCTATAGTCTAGTCTATGTCTAGTCTATAGTCTAGTCTATAGTCTAGTCTATAGTCTAGTCTATAGTCTAGTCTATAGTCTAGTCTATAGTCTAGTCTATAGTCTAGTCTATAGTCTAGTCTATAGTCTAGTCTATAGTCTAGTCTATAGTCTAGTCTATAGTCTAGTCTAGTATAGTCTATAGTCTATATAGTCTAGTCTATAGTCTAGTCTATAGTCTAGTCTATAGTCTAGTCTATAGTCTAGTCTATAGTCTAGTCTATAGTCTCTAGTATAGTCTATAGTCTAGCCTATAGTCTAGCCTATAGTCTAGTCTATAGTCTAGTCTACAGTCTACTCTACAGTCTAGTCTATAGTCTAGTCTATAGTCTAGTCTATAGTCTAGTCTATAGTCTAGTCTATAGTCTAGTCTATAGTATAGTATAGTATAGTATATAGTCTATAGTATAGTCTAGTCTAGTCTATAGTCTAGTCTATAGTCTAGTCTATAGTCTAGTCTATAGTCTAGTCTATAGTCTAGTCTATAGTCTAGTCTATAGTCTAGTCTATAGTCTAGTCTATAGTCTAGTCTATAGTCTAGTCTATAGTCTAGTCTATAGTCTAGTCTATAGTCTAGTCTATAGACTAGTCTAATAGTATAGTCTATAGTCTAGTCTATAGTCTAGTCTCTAGTCTAGTCTATAGTCTAGTCTATAGCTAGTCTATAGTCTAGTCTATAGTCTCGCTTCTATAGTCTAGTCTATAGTCTAGTCTATAGTTAGTCTATAGTCTAGTCTATAGTCTAGTCTATAGTCTAGTCTATAGTCTAGTCTATAGTCTAGTCTATAGTCTAGTCTATAGTCTAGTCTATAGTCTAGTCTATAGTCTAGTCTATAGTCTAGTCTATAGTCTAGTCTATAGTCTAGTCTATAGTCTAGTCTATAGTCTAGTCTATAGTCTAGTCTATAGTCTAGTCTATAGTCTAGTCTATAGTCTAGTCTATAGTCTAGTCTTATAGTCTAGTCTATAGTCTAGTCTATAGTCTAGTCTATAGTCTAGTCTATAGTCTAGTCTATAGTCTAGTCTATAGTCTAGTCTATAGTCTAGTCTATAGTCTAGTCTATAGTCTAGTCTATAGTCTAGTCTATAGTCTAGTCTATAGTCTAGTCTATAGTCTAGTCTATAATCTAGTCTATAGCCATATCTATAGTCAGTCTATAGAAAAATTAGTTTCGTACTTTAATACCTAAAAAAGTACTATTTTTGTTAGTTAGTTAGTATTTCTAAGAAGACCACTATTGAAATTGTAGTGCTTTCCTTTGCATGAAAATTCTGAGGAGCTTTCTCGTTTCTTTATGGTTTCAAGCATCATTTCATTATTCCAAGTGGCCTTATGTGATTATCTCGCCCATCCAACGGTTTTGCGTTCATCAGTTTAATTACCTCAAGAGAATCTAAGTTATCGTTTAAAATGTGATCACTTAAAGAGATTCTTAGTCCTATAAGTTCATGATCCTGATCCTGAAACCTTTTTCGTTTTAAATACTTACCATCAACATTATCCACTTTAGGCGTTTTACTCCAAAATTTAAAATTTTTTAAAAACATTTTCAAAAATTTCTTATAAAGAATATTATAATTCGAAGAAAAGGAAGATTTTTTAATAAAACTTATATATAAATGAGATTCGCGAAAAAAATCAGCCTCTTTAATAATGACAAAGCAAATTCGTAAATTGTTTTGCAGTTTTAGCACTTAACCGTTTGTTTTGTTTGTATTTTAGAAACACAATAACGATTTCAGTATTTCACGCTCAAGACGATCAGCTTAGTTCCGCACATTTTCACTAACTGTTCGCCAAAGTAACAAAGAATGCAGTTATATAGTTCATATTTAGAAAACGAATATTCTTTACTTTAGGGCTGTGAAAGTAAACAGACAAAATTTATCACATCTGGTAATAAAAATATAAAAATATTAGATAGGAATCTTTAGAGATAAAAATGTACCAAAACTGTTCTAAGCATTTCGAGGAAAAACAATTCGAGTCTATACTATTGCTCTTGTACACTCTAATTATGATCGGAGTTATACAAAGTAATTCTGGAAAATGTAGTCTAAATGATTTATAGTAGATTTATGGGGGTAATTCAGTCGAATTTCTTTAATATAATGCGGCATCTAAACGAGAAACAACTGCTGAAAAGAGAAGAAGAGAGAAGAGGCGAGATACATAACTGGTCCTAATAATATTTCTTTAGGAATAGATATCTGTTTAGTTTTAAATCTTTATCACTAACTAAAATCAACTGATGCCGATCAAATTAATCCCTTTTTTACAAAGTACTTTAAAATTTACTGAAAATTTGCATAATTTTTGTCAAATTTATCAAATGGTCTCTTTTTCCAAAAATCATGGAAATATAACATTTACACTCGATTATTAATATTTCTTGCCAATCTTCAAATGTAGGGTATGAAACGATCTGTTAAATTTTGTTTTTCAAAATTTCTAGATGTTGTTAACGGCAATTGACTGATAACTTGAAGAAGACGTATTTAATCCGTTTAAACTTGTTTTATGCAAATAATAATCTCATAAACCTAAAGATTATATTTTTAAGATAACAAATATAAAAGTTGTACCTATAAATAAATAATGGATACACTGTGAAAACCGATTTATAGTTATTCAGTTTGGAAAGTAAAAACTTTATAAACAACTTTTCCGACCTATGTCAACTGGTTAGAGGCTCACTTTTTAGCAAAGGTGGCGAAAGACCTCTTTAATTTTATTTTAATATCGCTGGATTTATATTGTGATTTGGGTCTTGGGGACTTCGTGCGGAAGGGTCCCCAAATTTTGTAAAATTTATTCAATTTCTATAAATGTATATAAAGTGAGACAGTTATTACAAGCTGTGTAACATTTTTGAATGCACAGGATCTATAAGGCACTAGTAATCTATTCCATTCCAGACTTACTTATGTGATACGACAAGTGGGCCTCCTCCAATCACTTTATAAAATTCCACAGGTCGTTAAAAAATTTGGGGTTTTATAGTAAGGAATCTTTGTATTACCTTTATGGGAACTACTTATTAACTACATATGTTAATATGATACGATTTTCATGATTCAACTATTTCTTAGTTTTCAGAGGATATAACGGGAATGTATGTATGTCTGAGGCAAATTTCAGAAGTGAATTTTATACAGTGTACATATTTAATTTTTTGTGTATTTTGCACAGATGTTTTCCACTGTTTATTGCTCTTTGTCAGGGTTGCAGAAATTATATATCATTTTTAAGCACCTATGTATTATTCATATATATGTATATGCACATCATCTATAAATACAAATATTAGAAAGTTATTAACCCAATGTGAACAAAAATTTAACTAGAAAAAAAGTATTGAGTTTCAAATTATATTAAAATCGAATTGATATTTATTTCTTTCGGTGTATCTTAAGATTTGTTTGTCATGAGGGTTAAAAAATAGTTTTCTAAAATATGTAGACCAAATAAGAACTTAACTTTTGTTTATAAAATTAAACTAATTTAAAGATATGTTTTATGATTGTATCATCTAAATTCTTCTAGAACTACAAAAACTAATCGAAATATTCTTGCAATAAAATGAATATACTCAAAGTTCAAAGAGTAAACTAGCTTTAACATTGTGATGTCCTAGGTGAGGACCACGTAATCCATCAATGCATTA
This sequence comes from Lucilia sericata, assembly GCF_015586225.1. Classification (NCBI taxonomy): domain Eukaryota; kingdom Metazoa; phylum Arthropoda; class Insecta; order Diptera; family Calliphoridae; genus Lucilia; species Lucilia sericata. Next base: position 224,792 of record NW_023994476.1, read on the forward strand.
CATCGGAGTAATCCAAAACTATGGTCCTATGTAATGCAGGACCATGTTGTTTTCAAAAATAATAAACATAATCCATTACTGCATTACATAGGACTTCTAAACGGATCTTGAACTCCAATGATGTTTACAGCCGATAGTTTTTGGATTACCTAAATGAATTATGTACTCCAATAATTTTTGCAGGATTAATTATTAAAAAAAAACTTGTTTAACATAAAATAAACCCATTTAAAACAGAATAGGTTAGGTCAAAATGAGAAAAGGATCTAGACCACTATAATGCCTATTGTGTGCTCCTTTGCTTGAACATGTTAGTGGAAAACAAATCTTATATAATGTTTTATTAGTGTGTTATCGGTGTAAAGAAATTAAGTTTTCTGCTATAACATCCTTCCCCAGATATTTGTATATAATTTCGTCGAATGATAAAGAAATTGTTCCGCTTTCTTTACATTCATCTGAATCCGTTGGTTCAATTTTATATTCGTAATTATTATAAATCCTAGTTCGAAATACCCAATTTCGAAATTGAGACTTCAAATGCATAAAACTTTTTGTTCGAAATTGAAAATTTGTAATCAAAATTGATTTGAATTCTTATTCCATATTACTCTTCTGAAATATTCTATTAGAAAAAGATATTATTTTTTTTCGAAATTAAACATTTCTATGTAAAATCAATCCTTTAGAAAAAATCTAGGGGTTTCGACTATGGCCAGTATTATCATCCTATGTTCAGAATCTTCCCACCAGAGATCTTGAGGGATGTAATATCTGGAATAACACCCTAAATGTAATGAGCTAATATCGATAATTACTTTCTGGCTGTAGAAAAATATGCCCTAGAACCGGATGGATAGTAGTGTGTTTGGTGCACGAAATTTTAATGTAAATTTCTGTTTCCGGTATTCGATCGGACACGTCGGTTTATAGTTTGTTTTTATCTGAAAAATAGTTTCAACTATAGTTGGACTATTGCCCGAAGAATATTCTCTATAGTCTCAACTAAAGTCTTGAATATAGTTTGGTTAATAGTCTATAGTCTTGTCGAAACTAAAGTCTGGTTTGCAGTCTCAACCATAATCAAGAATATCCATAGTTCGGTATGTAATCCAAAGTCTAGCCTAAAATCTCTATAGTATTGAGAAGTATAGAAAAGTCTACCAGATATAATTGGTCTAATTACACATTTATAAAGTAATTTTCTCGTTGTTATGCCAAGATCCCAGTTGGAGGCTATGATTTTCACGGTATTACAAAACAAAAGACCCTTAAATTTGGAGCAATATAATAAATTTAAGAAGATATTGTTAATTTTTTAAACATTTATTTAGTTACTAATTTAATAATAATTGTTATTATTATAGTACATATTTATATCAAATAAATACATATTATGCAGACTTATAGATTACAGGAAGTGATCAGGTAATTATGATGAAATCAGACTTTACGATTAATTCTAATTTTACTAACTACTCTAATACTACTACAAACTAAACATGCAGTACCGTTTTTTTGAAAACTATTGATTCAATATTAATTAACTTATAGTTCTATTGAAAAAAAATATAAAAACATAAAGTACATGTTTTTGAATAAAATCGTTTTGAACTAGTTCCCCGTCATAGAGACTAAACTAGCGCGTCTTGAAGTATCGACGGCAACAATTTTGGGATTTTTGGCAATCAAAAAGCCCAATAAGCCAGCAACAATTAGGGAAATACCGGAGGTCAAAAAGGCCGCTTCACAGTGATCGGTAATAAGAGCGCCCACAACATTAGCACCCACCACACTACCCAAACGACCCATCATAAGGGAAATGCAAACAGCCATGGCTCTAAAAAAGGTAAAATTTAACATTATATTATATAACAATTTAAAATAACTTAATTTTAAATAGGTTACCTTAGGCGTGTAGGATACAGATCCACGGTGGCAGCACTTAAGACATTAATAACCAAACCGCAAAGTAAGAGAACAACATACAAATAAATAGCCAACATGGGTATATCAACATAGATGGTGGCAACACCACAAATACCACAAATGGCCAAGCAAACGACTGAAATTTTGATATAAAATTAATATTGCAAAATTTTGAGGTTTTAAGAGAACATCATCTAATTTAATACTTACAAAGTATAATACGTTTGCCGATCCTATTAATAATAGCACCAATAAAAGCAAAGCCCACAGCATATAAAACTTCCAAAACCAAGGAATGTTTATAAGTACCGATTTCCAATTTCTCATTACATTCTTGTGTAAAATCTATGGAGGCATCATTTTGTGCCAGTTCCAATTGCATCATTACCTTCTGCTTAGCATAGACTACATCACAAATATAGGTTGTATTGCCAGGATTTTCCGTCATAAATTCAGCAACACTGTTCAAAATATAAGGGAACCACATATACATGCCATTGGAGGTCACGAAGATTGAGAATTGTATGAAACAGATGAGCAGAGTATTGCGAATATATTCACGATTGAATAGGGGTTGTGTTTGAGTCCACATCGATCTGAGTAATATGCTGGCGGCATTTCTGTTATCATTATTGACGACAACACGGGGTTTACTATTGGGATCCAAATCTTCGGCGACACGAGTGACCTGGAAAAAGACATTAAAATGGTAAGTAGGTATTAATGATGATGTAATTTATTTTTTTAGTAACGGGTTTTATAATATCAGATAATATAATTCCAAAGAGATTTGAGATCTTGAGGCTGGTCCATATGTTTAATTGGAAAAGGTCATTCAGAGTAAATTTTACTAGATTTTAAAGTCTGTACTGTAGGCTGGACTAAAGTTTGTACTGTAGTCTGGACTATAGTCTTGTCTATAATTCTGGACTATAGTATTGTCTGTATAGTGTTGTCTATAGTCTTGTCTATAGTCTGGACTATAGTCTTGTCTATAGTCTGTACTATATTCTGTACTATAGTCTGTACTGTAGTCTGGATTGTAGTCTGTACTATAGTCTGGACTATAGTCTGGACTATAGTCTGGACTATAGTCTGTACTATAGTCTGAAATATAGTCTGGACTATAGTCTGTACTGTAGTCTGGACTATAGTCTGGACTATAGTATGTACTATAGTCTGTACTATAGTCTGGACTATAGTCTATATTTTAGTCTATACTATAGTCTATACTATAGTCTGTACTATAGTCTATACTATAGTCTGTACTATAGTCTATACTATAGTCTAGACCATAAAGTCTGGACTATAGTCTTGTCTGTAGTCTGTAACTAAAGTCTGTACTGTAGTCTGGACTAAAGTTTGTACTGTAGTCTGGACTATAGTCTGGTCTATAATTCTGGACTATAGTATTGTCTGTATAGTGTTGTCTATAGTCTTGTCTATAGTCTGGACTATAGTCTTGTCTATAGTCTGTACTATATTCTGTACTATAGTCTGTACTGTAGTCTGGACTGTAGTCTGTACTATAGTCTGGACTATAGTCTGTACTATAGTCTGGACTATAGTCTGTACTATAGTCTGGAATATAGTCTGGACTATAGTCTGGAATATAGTCTGGACTATAGTCTGGACTATAGACTATACTATAGTCTGGACTAAAGTCTATACTATAGTCTGGACTATAGTCTATATTTTAGTCTATACTATAGTCTATACTATAGTCTGTACTATAGTCTATACTATAGTCTGTACTATAGTCTATACTATAGTCTAGACCATAAAGTCTGGACTATAGTCTTGTCTGTAGTCTGTAACTAAAGTCTGTACTGTAGTCTGGACTATATTCTGTACTATAGTCTGGACTATGTTCTGTACTACTTGTAGGCTGGGTTATAGTCTGTATTATATTCCGGACTATAGTCTGGATTATTATCTGTACTATAAGTCTGTACTACATTCCGGACTATAGTCTATACTATAGTTTTATTTATATTCTGGACTACAATCTTGTCTATCTTGCCTGGACTATACTTGAGTTTGAGAAATGAGGCAAAGTTAAAAGTCAATTCCTCTTACAAAACAGTCAATCATGGAACTACCTCAGTTAATTAACTAGGATTTCAAAATTTCGCTTTTTTCCACTTACTGGATAAGAATCTCTGGGTTTTCCGGTATTCATATGATAAATATCTTTCAAAATCTCCAAAGCTTTCTCCTCTTTACCCTGGCCCAAATAGTACTTGGGACTTTCGGGAATTTTGAATAAACTTAAACCGCAAATAAGACCAGGAATACCACAAATGACCATAAATAAACGCCAGGGTTTGTAGGTAATGCCCAAAAAGGGTATAGCAAAACGCCATTCTTGATTAATGAACAGCCAAGCAATAGCAGGCATAAGCATGGCACCCAAACCGAATATAAAAGCAGCACCCATAATGGCACGAGCACGATTCTTTTGTGTATGGAACTCGCCCAAATAAGCATACACAGTAGCAGAACCGCCAGAAACGCTAAAAAGAGAATATAAAATAATTTAAACTTGGAAAAGTATAATGAAATGCATCCAAACTTACAAAAAACCATTTAGGAATCTTAAAATAACCAAGGTCCAAAAGTCATTGGAAAAACTGGACAAGAAAGTTATGCAAAAAGCCAATAACAAAGTAGGTCTTATGATTTTCCTTCGGCCTTGGGTATCAGCTAAAAATCCCCATAAGTGCGAACTGAAAATAATGCCAGCAAAACCAATGGCACTCATAATGCCACGTTCCTGAATCGATAAGTTAATATCACAGGTGGAGACGGGTAAAACAAAACTAATGGCCAAAGTTTCCAGCAAAACATTGGCAAGTATTAGACCGGATATGAAGATAATAATATAATTAAATTTGCCAAAAGCTGAAAAAAACAAACAATAATATTATAAAAATAACTTAATTAGAGGTCATTTAACTCCACAACTTACTTGTCAGTTCCAAGGCCTTTTCAAAATACTCCGTACCCTTACTAAGTTCCGGTTGTCCAGCCACTACATTGCCACCCTCTATGGTAGCCACTGTATGCTTTGCTTTTTCATCTGAAAAAAAAAAAATAAATAAACAAACAAAACGGTCAGTAAATAAATTAATTTAATATTATAAAACAACAAAAATTACACATACACTTAAGTTAATTTATAAATTAAATATTTGCAAATTTACTGCAATATTTTTTTATACTCTAATAGAAAGCATACAACTTTCCTGCATACGCTAGTAGTTAGCACACATGATATATTATGAATGAATGATTCATAGTATCTGAAAACCCAGATACTGTGATTTTCACAGCGTAAGATAACGCAATTCAAGAAGTTAACATTTTATAAACATAATAATAAAACAACAACAACATACATAAATATACAATTTTTTATTATAATTTTAATTTAATTATAAAATGTACCAACAAATGTAAACAACAAATTTTGATAACAATCTAAAAATATGACATTTTTCAAAACAGAATCCAAACGACAAACGATAAATGTAAAATGTCATTTTACTATTGCCTTGTCTGGATTTTAGTTGCGGCAATAATAATAAACTGAACTAGAACTGAACTGAACTAGAACTGAACTGAACTAGAACTGAACTGAACTGAACTAGAACTGAACTAGAACTGAACTAGAACTAGAACTGAACTAGAACTAGAACTGAACTAGAACTGAACTAGAACTGAACTAGAACTGAACTAGAACTGAACTAGAACTGAACTAGAACTGAACTAGAACTGAACTAGAACTGAACTAGAACTGAACTAGAACTGAAACTAGAACTGAACTAGAACTGAACTAGAACTGAACTAGAACTGAACTAGAACTGAACTAGAACTGAACTAGAACTGAACTAGAACTGAACTAGAACTGAACTAGAACTGAACTAGAACTGAACTAGAACTGAACTAGAACTGAAATAGAACTGAACTAGAACTGAACTAGAACTGAACTAGAACTGAACTAGAACTGAACTAGAACTGAAATAGAACTGAACTAGAACTGAACTAGAACTGAACTAGAACTGAACTAGAACTGAACTAGAACTGAACTAGAACTGAACCAGAACTGAACTAGAACTAAACTAGAACTGAACCAGAACTGAACTAGAACTAAACTAGAACTGAACTAGAACTGAACTAGAACTGAACTAGAACTGAACTAGAACTGAACTAGAACTGAACTAGAACTGAACTAGAACTGAACTAGAACTGAACTAGAACTGAACTAGAACTGAACTAAAACTGAACTAGAACTGAACTAGAACTGAACTAGAACTGAACTAGAACTGAACTAGAACTGAACTAGAACTGAACAAGAACTGAACAAGAACTGAACTAGAACTGAACTAGAACCGAACTAGAACTGAACTAGAACTGAAGTAGAACTGAACTAGAACTGAACTAGAACTGAACTGAACTTGAAGTGAACTGAAGTGAACTGAACTGAACTAGAACTGAACTAGAACTGAACTAGAACTGAACTAGAACTGAACTAGAACTGAACTAGAACTGAACTAGAACTGAACTAGAACTGAACTAGAACTGAACTAGAACTGAACTAGAACTGAACTAGAACTGAACTAGAACTGAACTAGAACTGAACTAGAACTGAACTAGAACTGAACTAGAACTGAACTAGAACTGAACTAGAACTGAACTAGAACTGAACTAGAACTGAACTAGAACTGAACTAGAACTGAACTAGAACTGAACTAGAACTGAACTAGAACTGAACTAGAACTGAACTAGAACTGAACTAGAACTGAACTAGAACTGAACTAGAACTGAACTAGAACTGAAATAGAACTGAACTAGAACTGAACTAGAACTGAACTAGAACTGAATTAGAACTGAACTAGAACTGAACTAAAACTGAACTGAACTAGAACTGAACTGAACTGAACTGAACTGAACTAGAACTGAACTAGAACTGAACTAGAACTGAACTAGAACTGAACTAGAACTGAACTAGAACTAGAACTAGAACTGAACTAGAACTGAACTAGAACTGAACTAGAACTGAACTAGAACTGAACTAGAACTGAACTAGAACTGAACTAAACTTAACTAGAACTGAACTAGAACTGAACTAGAACTGAACTAGAACAGAACTAGAACTGAACTAGAACTGAACTAGAACTGAACTAGAACTGAACTAGAACTGAACTAGAACTGAACTAGAACTGAACTAGAACTGAACTAGAACTGAACTAGAACTGAACTAGAACTGAACTAGAACTGAACTAGAACTGAACTAGAACTGAACTAGAACTGAACTAGAACTGAACTAGAACTGAACTAGAACTGAACTAGAACTGAACTAGAACTGAACTAGAACTGAACTAGAACTGAACTAGAACTGAACTAGAACTGAACTAGAACTGAACTAGAACTGAACTAGAACTGAACTAGAGCTGAACTAAAACTAACCTAGAACTGAACTAGAACAGATCCATTGTTGTTAAACATTTTTTTCTGATTTCTTATTTAAATTATTTTCATCATTTCTTTTCAATTTAAAATTGACCCCCAAAACTATGCTCAAGAGCAATTAAAATCTGTAGTGTTTGTTACAATTTATTTATCATAACAAATCGGATTATAAATATTAATTTATATATTTGTGGAAAAACAATAACAATATTGCAATAAATTTGTTGACTTTTTTAATTGATACAGCGAAAATTTCAAAAAAAAAAAAATACAAAAACAATACTCTTTTATTATAATAATTGAAGATGAAGACAGATATTTCTGGAAAAATATGAAAACAAATTAATTTGTGGAAGATTTTTTTAATATTTTCAACATTTGTTATTGTTTAAATGAACTTGGAGACAGGGTTTAAATAAATTTTTAAAAACGGGTATGTATAAGGAAATAGGAACAAAAATTATTTTGACACAAATTAATATAAACAATGGAATTTTATTAAACATTTTAAAAAGAGAACTTTTTTTATTTGTTTTAAATAAATAAGTAGTTAAATTATTAAAGTAAATAAACAATTAGAAAAGACGGTTTGTGGAAAAATATTATTTTATAGAAACTATTATTTAAATTTGTTAATAAATATTTAAAAAACATTTGTAGCAAATTATTTATTAAACACAATAAATAAATATTTACGATTTAATAATTTTTCTAAATCTTCCATTATTCACTGTTTTATATTGAAAATTTTGATAAAATATTTAATTTTGTTTAAAATTTGTTTTGTATTTTTTAATATTCAAGCACTTTTTAAGTTCCCTTTGCCTGATCTTATAATACTGAGACTTAATCGTGTGAGGTGTCAACAATTTATTCATGATATTTGATTTTCCGATTTTTTATAAAATCAATAAAATTGTATGCGTTTTTTCTTTTGTTATTTTTGTAAAATTGATAATTTAAATATGTATGTTGGAGAGTGGTTTAAAAATAATATATTTATTTGGAAATATGGTTTAACATTAATTTCAAGGAATGTTCTATTTTTGGTATGGAATTTTACTTAGCAATAGTAGTACTATGAACAACTGCCGTGTTGGCCTATTTCATCGTGGTCTTTTTCAACCTTTTGTGACGACTCACCATCGCCCCATTGAGTTTCTTACACATAGGTGGCAATTTACATATATGGAATTTCCGGCCCTGTATACGTGCACTTTGCTCAAGTACTTGAACTATTTAAACTCTGACCATTGCTGTCCCGTTGCTTAACTTCTGAGATGCAAAAACATCACTTCCGTTTACAACCACGCAGATGGGATGGCCTCTGTTGAGATGGCAACAGTACCTAGAGACGTAATACTGGCGGATGAGATCCGTAGACCCCCAAATTCATCATGTGTCATATACATTTAACACCTACTCATTTCCAACGCTTAGTCTTAGGGGTATCTGTTGTCATTTGGCAAGATTTCACGGTGCATCAGTCATTTAATCGCCACTTGCTCTTCCCGCGAATTTGGGTTTTAACCACAGCCACTATGTGGATCCCGAAGAAATCTCAACCAACTGACCAGCCAGGACAAGTTCTGCGGGCAACTGGCCACCCGTAGTACCAGCATGGTTTATAGTCTTTAGTATGGACTATATTCTCGTCTATAGTCTAAACAACTGTGCAAATATTAGTCTGGACTCTAGTTTAGCCTAACGTCTGGAATATATTATCAAATAAAGTCCAATTTGTGGTATGTAGTCTAGACTATAGCCTCGTTTAATTTCATGAATACAGTTTAATCTAAAGTCTGGATTGTATTTTCAAATAAGACTAGACTAGACTATAGTCCGGTTTGTAGTCTATAGTCCGGACTATATTTTCACCTAAACTCTGGTCCATAGTCTTAACGAAAGCCTGGAATATAGTCTGAATTGTAGTCTTATATATAGACTATAGTATAGTCTCAAATGAAGTCTGGACCCTAATCTAGTTTGTGGTCTATTGTCTGCCCTATAGACTTATCTAGTCTGGATAATAGACTGGTTTGTAGTAAACAGTTTCATCTATAGTCAATTTTGTAGTCTAATATTTATTCTGGACTAGAGTCCAATCTAAAGTCTGGACTGGATCTTAACTAAAGTCAGGAATATAGTCTGACATGTAGTGTGTAGTCTAGACTGTTGTTTAGACTATAGTATGGGATATTCTTGACCAAATTAAGGACAATTAAAGCTGGTCAATAGGCTGAATTATAGTTTAGACTATAGTCTTAAATGAAGTCTGAAACCTTGTCTAGTTTATAGTCTACAGTCTGGAATATAGTCTTATTTAAAATCGAAACTATAATCTAATCTAAAGTCTGACCTATAGTTTGAACCAAAGCCTGGTTTGTATTCTATAGTCTCATATAAAGTCTAGCACTATGGTATAATCTAAAGTCTGTGCTACATTCTCAGCAATAGTCTGGACTATACTCTAATCTAATCTAAAGTGTGGACTATATTCTTAACTAAAGTCGGGACTATAGTCTGATTTGTAGTCTGTAGTTGAGACTATAATGTGGAATATATTTTTAACTTGATTTTGGTCTATAGTCTCAACCAAAATCTAATTAAAAGCCCGGATTACAGGTTCATCTATAGTCTGACGTCTGGACCATACTCTTGTTTGATGGCTATAGTTTGAACAACTTTTAGTCTTATCTAGTGTCTGGACTATAGTCTAAGGTCTGGTTTAAAGTCTCATCTAAAGTCTCAACTAAAGTCCCAACTTTAGTTTCATCTAAAGTCTGGGCTATAGTCCGACTAATACTCCATAGTCTAGTATGGAATATATTCTCGACTATAGTCTCAACCAAACTCTGGACTATAGTCTCATCTAAAGTCTGTTATATGGCGTCGGAGTTCTGAATTTAAGTCAATGACGCCTATAACTCTAAAACGAAAACTTGAGTTGATCAACTTGGACCGCATTTAGGTTGTTTGGAACAAAGATTTAAAAACTTTGTTTATAAATTTCCAAAATTCATTGAATTTCCGTTTAAATGTTTAAAAATAATTAAACAAATGTTTTGTTTTTGTCAAAGGCCATTAAATAGATAATTGCTTTTATCAAATTTATTATTTAATATAGAGTTTTTGTAAAAAACAAAATTCTGTAGTAATATTTACACTTGTATTTCAAGCGGATGTTCATGTCAAAAAAAATTTTTAAAACATTTGGGTTCGCGCCTTTATTTGACAAAAACGAAAATTAAGCTATGAGAATAAGACATTTCTTAAAATAGAAAATATTTGTCATATTAGGATCAGTTGATATTTAAAAAAAAGGGAAGAATTTATGTTATTGATGATATTTTTTGATAAAATTTCCACACCCTTTCAAATGTTTCTATTTTTTAGTTAATATAAGTATTTTTCAATGGAAATCATCAAGTTTAATAAATAACTCGAGAATATTTTAATTGAGAAATATGTATATAGAAACACAAATTGGAACCAAGCCTTTTTAGATTCAACTCTCAAGTTTGTTAACACTTGTTTTGAAAATATTGTTTTTCTATTAATGTTTTTATTATTTGTTTTAAATAAATATTGATTAATTTAATTTATTATAATAAAATTTGAAAAAAAAAATATTCCATAATTTTTTTTCATATTTACTTACCAGCCACGCTGTCTAGTTTATCTTTAAATTCACACATTTTTTAACAAAAATTATAATTTCTTTTACACTTTTTCTTTTTAACAAAGAAATATTTTATAATAAATAGTTTTACTTAATTTTCTAAATTTAAAGTTAATTTAAAAAAAATACAAAAATCAGCCTCTTTAATATAGGGTAAATTTTTTGTTAAAATAATTATTATTATTTTTAAATTTAACAGCACATCCTTTTTGGTTTTGTTAAACAATTTCTTAAATTTTTTTTTTTTTTTGATTTCTTAATTTGGCGAAAAATTTCAATTAGCAATTAACTAATTTTCTCACTCGTTTGTGTGTTATTTAAGCCACACTTCTTGGTTCTTCACATCTAAACTAACTGATCTTCAAAGTGACAAATAATACAGTTTTATAGTCCAATTGTAGAAAGCAAAATTGTTTGTTGCTGTTTTTTTTTTTTTCATTCTTTCTTTTCGCAAATGAAATCAAAATCTCATCTACACACAGCTACAGATATTGAGCGCAAAATGCTAGCTACTTTACGTGTATGTATGTGTGAAATACAAAAAATTGTAAACAGACAATTTATCACAAAAATAGCAATAAAATTATTAAAATATTAGATATGAATGTATGTGGTATAAGTACATACATATGTATGCAAGTATGTGCTACTTGTTCTTAACATTTATCGTAAGAACAAAACGGGGGTCTGTACATAATTAAAAAGATGTTAAAATACCCTACTAAGATGAACTACAGACTATAGATCTGACTATACTAGACTATAGACTAGACTAGACTATAGACTAGACTATAGACTAGACTATAGACTAGACTATAGACTAGACTATAGACTAGACTATAGACTAGACTATAGACTATAGACTAGACTATAGACTAGACTATAGACTAGACTATAGACTAGACTTTAGACTAGACTATAGACTAGACTTTAGACTAGACTATAGACCGGACTATAGACTAGACTATAGACTAGACTATAGACTAGACTATAGACCAGACTATAGACTAGACTATAGACTAGACTATAGACTAGACTATAGACTAGACTATAGACTAGACTATAGACTAGACCATAGACTAGACTATAGACTAGACTATAGACTAGACTATAGACTAGACTATAGACTAGACTATAGACTAGACTATAGACTAGACTATAGACTAGACTATAGACTAGACTATAGACTAGACTATAGACTAGACTATAGACTAGAATATAGACTAGACTATAGACTAGACTATAGACTAGACTATGGACTAGACTATGGACTAGACTATAGACTAGACTATAGACTAGACTATAGACTAGACTATAGACTAGACTATAGACTAGACTATAGACTAGACTATAGACTAGACTATAGACTAGACTATAGACTAGACTATAGACTAGACTATAGACTAGACTATAGACTAGACTATAGACTAGACTATAGACTAGACTAGACTATAGACTATACTATAGACTAGACTATAGACTAGACTATAGACTAGACTATAGACTAGACTATAGACTAGACTATAGACTAGACTATAGACTAGACTATAGACTAGACTATAGACTAGACTATAGACTAGACTATAGACTAGACTATAGACTAGACTATAGACTAGACTATAGACTAGACTATAGACTAGACTATAGACTAGACTATAGACTAGACTATAGACTAGACTATAGACTAGACTATAGACTAGACTATAGACTAGACTATAGACTAGACTATAGACTATACTATAAACTAGACTATAGACTAGACTATAGACTAGACTAGACTATAGACTAGACTATAGACTAGACTATAGACTAGACTATAGACTAGACTATAGACTAGACTTTAGACTAGACTATAGACTAGACTATAGACTAGCCTATAAACTAGACTATAGACTAGACTATAGACTAGACTATAGACTAGACTATAGACTAGACTAGACTATAGACTAGACTATAGACTAGACTATAGACTAGACTATAGACTAGACTATAGACTAGACTAGACTATAGACTAGACTAGACTATAGACTAGACTAGACTATAGACTAGACTAGACTATAGACTAGACTAGACTATAGACTAGACTATAGACTAGACTATAGACTAGACTATAGACTAGACTATAGACTAGACTATAGACTAGACTATAGACTAGACTATAGACTAGACTATAGACTAGACTATAGACTAGACTAGACTATAGACTAGACTAGACTAGACTGTAGACTAGACTAGACTAGACTATAGACTAGACTATAGACTAGACTATAGACTAGACTATAGACTAGACTATAGACTAGACTATAGACTAGACTATAGACTAGACTATAGACTAGACTATAGACTAGACTATAGACTAGACTATAGACTAGACTATAGACTAGACTATAGACTAGACTATAGACTAGACTATAGACTAGACTATAGACTAGACTATAGACTAGACTATAGACTAGACTATAGACTAGACTATAGACTAGACTATAGACTAGACTATAGACTAGACTATAGACTAGACTATAGACTAGACTATAGACTAGACTATAGACTAGACTATAGACTAGACTATAGACTAGACTATAGACTAGACTATAGACTAGACTATAGACTAGACTATAGACTAGACTATAGACTAGACTATAGACTAGACTATAGACTAGACTATAGACTAGACTATAGACTAGACTATAGACTAGACTATAGACTAGACTATAGACTAGACTATAGACTAGACTATAGACTAGACTAGACTATAGACTAGACTATAGACTAGACTATAGACTAGACTATAGACTAGACTATAGACTAGACTATAGACTAGACTATAGACTAGACTAGACTATAGACTAGACTATAGACTAGACTATAGACTAGACTATAGACTAGACTATAGACTAGACTATAGACTAGACTATAGACTAGACTATAGACTAGACTATAGACTAGACTATAGACTAGACTATAGACTAGACTATAGACTAGACTATAGACTAGACTATAGACTAGACTAGACTATAGACTACTAGACTAGACTAGACTATAGACTAGACTATAGTCCAGAGTATAAGCTACCCTTTATCCTATGTTCTAATCTATATCATATTATAGATTAGAACATATGTATGTACTCCAGACTAATGGCTTTAATTCAAAATGTACATTAGATTATAGTAGATGTAGACCAGGTTGTATTCAAGGCTGTAGTCCAGTCTATAGGTCCAGACTTTTGAATGTAGACTAGACTATTGTCAATTCAGTATCAAAGAAAAAAAATATATAGCAACATCTCATCTAGGGTATCATTTAATCGACCTAAATTAAAAAAAAATATTATTTTTATTTAAAGATCTATACATCTACACCTAACAACACAACAATTCCCTAGATATTGTTTAACTAACAATTTAACAGTTTATTTTAAAGCCATTTTATGTGCGATATTATTTAATCCCATTTAAATCCTATTTTTGCTTGAATATTTATAACGGGTTATATTTTTCGTAACGTTTTTAAGAGAACACATAAATTTATAGATAAAAACAATTCTTCATACGTTTTTCTCGTAAATGTCACCAATTTTAAACTTCTCGTATTTCTTTGGCCATATCTTTAGGAGAGGATTGAAAGTATAAATCTTTTCACGAGGTTTTCTAGAAATAATTACGTAGTTTTGTTAAGAACAAAATTAACCAAATTTAAAAATAGGTCATTATATATAATTTTGTTTTAAAAAATACTAAAATAAACTATAACGATTTTTTTAATTTAGTTGAACTAACAAATTGAAGATGAACAGAAAACAGAAAAAAAAACAAAGCAACAATTTTTTTAATATGACGAAAATTTGTTTTAAATATGAATCCAAATATTTAAAGCAAAATTTTTGTAAAAATTGAAAAATATTTTAAATTTTGTTTACATAAATAGCCAGATGAAAAACAAAAAAAAACTGTCAATTCTATTTCAGTTCTAGTTCAGTTCTAGTTCAGTTCTAGTTCAGTTCTAGTTCAGTTCTAGTTCAGTTCTAGTTCAGTTCTAGTTCAGTTCTAGTTCAGTTCTAGTTCAGTTCTAGTTCAGTTCTAGTTCAGTTCTAGTTCAGTTCTAGTTCAGTTCTAGTTCAGTTCTAGTTCAGTTCTAGTTCAGTTCTAGTTCAGTTCTAGTTCACTTCTAGTTCAGTTCTATTTCAGTTCTATTTCAGTTCTAGTTCAGTTCTAGTTCAGTTCTAGTTCACTTCTAGTTCAGTTCTATTTCAGTTCTAGTTCAGTTCTAGTTCAGTTCTAGTTCAGTTCTAGTTCAGTTCTAGTTCAGTTCTAGTTCAGTTCTAGTTCAGTTCTAGTTCAGTTCTAGTTCAGTTCTAGTTCAGTTCTAGTTCAGTTCTAGTTCAGTTCTAGTTCAGTTCTAGTTCAGTTTCTAGTCAGTTCTAGTTCAGTTCTAGTTCAGTTCTAGTTCAGTTCTAGTTCATTCTAGTTCAGTTCTAGTTCAGTTCTAGTTCAGTTCTAGTTCAGTTCTAGTTTCAGTTCTAGTTCAGTTCTAGTTCAGTTCTAGTTCAGTTCTAGTTCAGTTCTAGTTCAGTTCTAGTTCAGTTCTAGTTCACGTTCTAGTTCAGTTCTAGTTCAGTTCTAGTTCAGTTCTAGTTCAGTTCTAGTTCAGTTCTAGTTCAGTTCTAGTTCAGTTCTAGTTCTAGTTCAGTTCTAGTTCAGTTCTAGTTCAGTTCTAGTTCAGTTCTAGTTCAGTTCTAGTTTCAGTTCTAGTTCAGTTCTAGTTCAGTTCTAGTTCAGTTCTAGTTCAGTTCTAGTTCAGTTCTAGTTCAGTTCTAGTTCAGTTCTAGTTCAGTTCTAGTTCAGTTCTAGTTCAGTTCTAGTTCAGTTCTAGTTCAGTTCTAGTTCAGTTCTAGTTCAGTTCTAGTTCAGTTCTAGTTCAGTTCTAGTTCAGTTCTAGTTCAGTTCTAGTTCAGTTCTAGTTCAGTTCTAGTTCAGTTCTAGTTCAGTTCTAGTTCAGTTCTAGTTCAGTTCTAGTTCAGTTCTAGTTCAGTTCTAGTTCAGTTCTAGTTCAGTTCTAGTTCAGTTCTAGTTCAGTTCTAGTTCAGTTCTAGTTCAGTTCTAGTTCAGTTCTAGTTCAGTTCTAGTTCAGTTCTAGTTCAGTTCTAGTTCAGTTCTAGTTCAGTTCTAGTTCAGTTCTAGTTCAGTTCTAGTTCAGTTCTAGTTCAGTTCTAGTTCACTTCTAGTTCAGTTCTATTTCAGTTCTATTTCAGTTCTAGTTCAGTTCTAGTTCAGTTCTAGTTCACTTCTAGTTCAGTTCTATTTCAGTTCTAGTTCAGTTCTATTTCAGTTCTAGTTCAGTTCTAGTTCAGTTCTAGTTCAGTTCTATTTCAGTTCTAGTTCAGTTCTAGTTCAGTTCTAGTTCACTTCTAGTTCAGTTCTAGTTCAGTTCTAGTTCACTTCTAGTTCAGTTCTAGTTCAGTTCTAGTTCAGTTCTAGTTCAGTTCTAGTTCAGTTCTAGTTCAGTTCTAGTTCAGTTCTAGTTCAGTTCTAGTTCAGTTCTAGTTCAGTTCTAGTTCAGTTCTAGTTCAGTTCTAGTTCAGTTCTAGTTCAGTTCTAGTTCAGTTCTAGTTTAGTTCTAGTTCAGTTCTAGTTCAGTTCTAGTTCAGTTCTAGTTCAGTTCTAGTTCACTTCTAGTTCAGTTCTAGTTCAGTTCTAGTTCAGTTCTAGTTCAGTTCTAGTTCAGTTCTAGTTCAGTTCTAGTTCAGTTCTAGTTCAGTTCTAGTTCAGTTCTAGTTCAGTTCTAGTTCAGTTCTAGTTCAGTTCTAGTTCAGTTCTAGTTCAGTTCTAGTTCAGTTCTAGTTCAGTTCTAGTTCAGTTCTAGTTCAGTTCTAGTTCAGTTTAGTCGTAGTTCAGTTCTAGTTCAGTTCTAGTTCAGTTCTAGTTCAGTTCTAGTTCAGTTCTAGTTCAGTTCTAGTTCAGTTCTAGTTCAGTTCTAGTTCAGTTCTAGTTCAGTTCTAGTTCAGTCTAGTCCAGTTCTAGTTCAGTTCTAGTTCAGTTCTAGTTCAGTTCTAGTTCAGTTCTAGTTCTAGTTCTAGTTCAGTTCTAGTTCAACTCAGTTCTAGTTCCACTTCTAGTTCAGTTCTAGTTCAAGTCAGTTCTAGTTCAACTCAGCTCTAGTTCACTTCTAGTTCAGTACAAGTTTTAGTCATAGTTGTACCGATACTTTTGTATATATCTATAAATTCCTATTCCTCTTAATTCCTATTCAGTGGGTTCGACTAATAGACTAATTTTGCACAGTTCAGTAGGCTTAGCCGTTTTAGATTTTAGATTATATGAATCCTTAAGCAAGATTGTGACTATATTGGCATTTATAATTATTGACTAAAAATTTCTAAAAACCATAAATCTTTCTTTAGAAATATCATGTCTGAGAAGTGTAGCTGGATTCATACATTCCATTAAATACTATAGAAAGCAAAAACAAATTGTTTGTTTCTTAAATGTTACCAAGCCAAAAATAGCTGAAAACAACAAAAACACGCTATGTAAACAAAAGGAAACAATATGCAAGTTTTTTTCAACGATTTTTATACTAGAAGTTTTCTAAATTTTTTTTATTGTTTAGTTTTCTTTAAATAAAATAAAACATTTACAACAGGTTGTACTAAGAGTGTCATAAATCATAAACTAAAGGAAAATAGATACTAAAATACAAACCTGTGATTCTTATCACCCACCCACCACCACTCACTGACAAAGCTAAGGGAAACAAAAACTTTTTTATGTCTGTCTGTTTACACACAAACCTACACACATATGTATATTACGAGGGATTAAATATTTTACACTCTCTTTACGCGGTATCCCCGCAAAAACTCTACCGTTAATTACACAAGTCCGTATGTGACTATATGTCAGTTTGTGTGTTCACGGCAGAGAGATAAGAAAACGCGATGTTATTTACCCTAAACGTACGTGTTTCATTCATTAGGAATTTGGGGAGACAACTCGGCTTTATCATTTTCTTTTATTTTGCTTTGCTATTGCTGCTGAAAGTCTCGAGACTTATTTTTTGCCGTAACAATAATATTATTCTTTTTATTTTATTTCCTCCACAATACGATGCGATATGATGATGTTGTAGTATATAGATGGCGCTCCCCCTTAAATAAATAAATATTTATACTAAGATTTTAGGTTAAAAAATTTACTTTACAGAAGTAATTTAGTTTTTCTTCAAATAAAATTAATTTATGATTCTATTCAAAATTCCCAGGGGAATAGCTTAAGGAGCGTCCAGATGTTTTAATGCAGAGTTCGATATAGTTTTGCAAAGTATTTTGAAAATCGTGAATTTTGAATGAATTTTTTCTAGAAATATTTTCTTTTCAATATAAAATGAAATTTTTAATTATTATTTGTATCCAGAATAACTGTTTGGAACCAAGAAACATACATTTTAAATTAATTAGACATTTTTTATAAAATTTGCTATTAATTAAAAAATCAGTAGTCCAGACTATAGACTGATCTATATTCCAGACTATAGACTGCTCTATTGTCAATACTGTCGACTGATCTCTAATACAAACTATAGACGGATCTACTGTTATACATATAGTCCACACAGTAGACTGAATAATAGTCCAGACTATAGAGTTATTTATAGCTCAGACTGACCTATGGTCAAGTCCATAGACTTATCCATAGTATAGATTAAGACTGATCTATAATCCAGACCATATACTGATATATAAATAGATCTATAGTCAAGACTTTAAACTAATTTATAGCCAATACTATAGACTTACCTATATTTCAGACCATAAACTGATCAATAGCCCAGACTATAGACTGATTTATAGTCCAGACTATAGACTGATCTATAGTCCAGACTACAGACTGATTTATAGTTCAGACTATAGACTGATCTATAGTCCAGACTATAGACTAATCTATTGTCCAGACTATAGACTGATCTATAATCTAGACTATAGACTGATCTATAGTCCATACTATAGACTGTTCTATAGTCCAGACTATAGACTGAACTATAGTCCAAACTATACACTGATCTATAGTCAAAACTACAGACTGATCCATAGCCCAGACTATAGTCCAGACTGTTGACTTATTTATAGTCCACACCATATATTCTATAGAAATTTCAGTAGATGAATTCACATGCCATATTATACTAATTAATAGTCTAGATTCTAGATTCTAGATTATAAAATTATGTATGGTCCAGATAATATATTAAACTATAAACTATAGTTCAGGCTACGAATTATTTAAAAGTGCTTGAAGAATTAAATTTAAATTTACCAGTCATTTATTTATTATTATTATTTTTTTCGTATTTACCTTTCCCATGCTCTTAATTCATTTATTATATATTCACAACTCAATTTCAATACAATTTTCTTTATTAACGATATTTATTTATTTAAATAATAATTATAATAAATAACAAATTTCAAATGACAAACCACAATTAAGCTGTCTACCCTCAAATACACACTTTAAACTCAAAATTTCAAATTATAAATCTAAAAATATGCAAAATTTAGCTATTTTTTCACAATATTATACAAAAGATTTTAATATTTAGTTTAGAAATTAACACATTCAACCCATGATATAGTAGTAATAAAAAAACTAAACCTCCACAGCGTATGAGTTTTTTTTAAGTGAAATAATAATGGGATGCGCATGAGTAATAATAATTGTATTGAATATTTGAGTGATATTTTACATACGCCTAAGTACAGATTTATGTTTGTGTATAAATGAGTTTCAAATACATACTTGCAAAATAAAGTTTTGATCCACAGCCCAAATTATAAACTGATCTTTAGTCCACACTATAAAATGATCAATAGTCTTGACTACAGATCTATATTTATAGTCCAGACTAAAGCTGATCTGTATTTCTTCGGATTTGATGTAGTATACATCCTCCTATCAACCTAACCTAACCTAAAGCTGATCTATAGTCCAGACAGTCTGCAGTCTGGATCTATAGTCAAGACCATAGACTGATCCATAGTCTAGATTATAGACTGATCTATGGTCCATATACTGATATATAGACAGATCCTTAGTCATGACTATAAACTGATCTATAGTCCAAACTGTAGACTGATCTAAAGACCAGACAATAGACTGATCTTTAGTCCAGACTATAGACTGATCTATAGTCCAGACTATAGACTGATCTGTAGTCCAGTCTATTGACTGATCTGTAGTCCAGACTATAGACTGATCTATAGTCCAGACTATAGACTAATCTATAGTATAGTATAGACTATAGACTGATCTATAGTATAGTATAGACTTTAGACTGATCTATAGTCCAGACTATAGACTGATCTATAGACCAGACTCTAAACTGATCTATAGTACGGACTATAGACTGATCTATAGTCCAGACTATAGACTGATATATAGTCCAGACTATAGACTGATCTATAGTCCAGACTATAGACAGATCTATAGTCCAGACTATAGACAGATCTATAGTCCAGACTATAGACAGATCTATAGTCCAGACTTTAGACAGATCTATAGTCCAGACTATAGACTGATCTATAGTCCGTACTATAGACTGTTCTATAGTCCGGACTATAGACTGATCTATAGTCCGGACTATAGACTGATCTATAGTCAAGACTATAGACTGATATATAGTACAGACAATAGACTGATCTATAGTCCAGGTTGTAATCTGATCTATAGTACAGACTATAAACTGATCTATAGTATAGTATAGTATAGACTATAGACTGATCTATAATATAGTATAGACTATAGACTGATATATAGTATAGTATAGACTATAGACTGATCTATAGTATAGTCCAGACTATAGACTGATCTATAGTCCAGACTATAGACTGATCTATAGTCCAGACTATAGACTGATCTACAGACCACACTATAGACTGATCTAAAGTACAGACTACAAACTGAGCCCAGACAATAGACTGCTCTACAGTCCAGACAATAGATTGATCCATAGTCCAGAACACAGACTGATCTATAGTCCAGACAATAGACTGATCTATGGTCCAGACTATAGACTGATCTAGAGCCAAGACTATAGACTTAAGACTGATCCATAGCCCAGACTACAGAATAATCTATAGTCCAGATTATAGGCTGATCTATAGTTGAGACTATATAGATTATAGACCATAGTTCAGACTATAGACTTATGTATCTATAGTCCAGACCATAGACTGATCTATAGTAAAGTATAGACTATATACTGATATTATAGACTATAGACTGATCTATAGTCCAACCTATAGACTGATCTATAGCCCAGACTATAGACTGATCTATAGTCCAGACTATAGACTGATCTATAGTGCAGACTATAGACTGATCTATAGTCCAGACTATAGATTGATCTACAGATCAGTATAGATTGATCTGTAGTCCAGCCTATTGACTGATGTGTAGTCTAGTCTATTGGCTGATCTATAGTATAGTATAGACTATAGACTGATCTATAATATAGTATAGACTATAGACTGATCTATAGTATAGTATAGACTATAGACTGATCTATAGTATAGTCCAGACTATAGACTGATCTATAGTCCAGACTATAGACTGATCTATAGTCCAGACTATAGACTGATCTACAGACCACACTATAGACTGATCTAAAGTACAGACTACAAACTGAGCCCAGACAATAGACTGCTCTACAGTCCAGACAATAGATTGATCCATAGTCCAGAACACAGACTGATCTATAGTCCAGACAATAGACTGATCTCTGGTCCAGACTATAGACTGATCTAGAGCCAAGACTATAGACTTAAGACTGATCCATAGCCCAGACTACAGAATAATCTATAGTCCAGATTATAGGCTGATCTATAGTTGAGACTATATAGATTATATACCATAGTTCAGACTATAGACTTATGTATCTATAGTCCAGACCATAGACTGATCTAAATTTCCAACAATGGACTGTAGATTGTTCTATATTTTAGACTATAGTTCAAACTGTAGACTGATTGCAGATTATAGTCTGTTTTATAATGCAGTCAATACACTGATCTATAGTTTAGACTATAGATTAAAATATAGTCCATACTATAGTTAAATCTACTGTCCAGACTATAGCTATATCTATATTACAAATTATGAACCGATGTTAGATCTATAGTTTAGACAAGAGATTGATACTAATCTATAGTTCACACTATAGATGTATTAACTGATTAGTACTATAGTCTAATTTATAGTATTTGGAGCAGTTTTGAAAACTTATTTTTGTTATTATAATTTAAAAAAATACCAAATTTGTAGTATTTTGTTTTTACAAAACAAAAATAAGATTAAACAATTGATGTAAATTAAAGAATTTGATAAAACTATAGTATTTTTCCATTTTAGAACAAATTCATGTAAATGTTTTTAGATATAAAGATAAAATCTAATCAGATGAATTTTTCATATAACTCAAAATAACAAAACAACGAAAATATTTAGTTATCAAACTTTTAGTTATCCAATATATAATTTGAAATCGGTTATAAGTTCAGAAAATATTGAATAAAATTATCAAATTAATATGTCTTCAAATTTGTTTGTAACTTATAGTAGTCTGCTGGCGATGATAAATATATTTATAGACGCCGAAAAACAATTACAGACATCATCCCTTTAACGACTGACTGACAGAATACATTTTACGTTTTGGCCTTAAAGTAAATCGCCAGTAATTTTCCATTCCATTATAATTTTTTCTCAAAAGCTATTTTAATAATAATTTTATTTTTTATTTTTGTGTAGGTAAATAAAGATAGAGCATGTTGTTTAGCTTCATTTTATTTAATTTTATTTTAATTTAAGAGAAGAGATTATTTTGGCATATAAAATACAAAGACGAGATGCGCAGTGTGGCACATTCGTATAGAATGGAAACAAAAAAAAAAAAAAAAAAACAATTCTAACAGCAGCCTACAACAATCCTTAAACAAATAACCGTTAATACATTTGAAATTGAAAATAATAAAAATAAGAAAAAGTGTTATTAACATTTTATGATTGAATTTATGAAGACCACAATAATATGTAATTTCTTTGTACTTAAACAATTTCTGTTTAAATGTCATTGCAATTTTTAGCTTGTTTTCGACTTCTTTATTTTTGGTATAAATGTAAATGTTTAGTTATCGTCTTATTTACCTTGAAATTCTCAAAGGGGGCGGAATTATTCCCACATATAGGCATTATTAGATTGGCTCCATCTTGGCACCAAAAAATAAGTAGTGATAAGTTATTCTCGTAAAAATTTAAATCTCTACTAAAAGTTCTGTTCTGTTTTTTTTTTTTTTTTTTTTGTTTTGTCTGACGCAATATTTTATGGCTTAATTAAAAAGTTTATATAGAATTTGTACTTGTTTGGCACAAGGTGTTTTCTGAAGAGTTGTTATTTGAAGTTAAATAAATATTCTGCTATATACACATGTAATATGTTTCCAACCGACAGTTACTTTTTTTCACAACCTCAAGTTCCCCAAAAACCTCAAATTAAGATAATATTGATAATCTACTATCACTTTTAAGTTTCTGTCACACATCGATTACAGAAAATAAGCTCCAGTTCATCAAGTAATGAAATAAATTTTAAAAATATAAAATACATCTATCTATTCACCCAAACCGACATGGTCATGCTTCTATCCTGGGGAATACGACATACATCCCCGAGAATATCGATTACTGCTCTCCCACGCTCCTTCCGGAGAAAAGATTCACAGTTAAGATGTCAAACGAACCATCCTTCTCGGAGGGTGCAACACTTGACATCTATACTGATGGATCTCTACAGGTGTGGGTGGTGGTTTCTTTATCCCCCGCTTAAATAAGGCGGTGTGTTTTAGGCTAGACAACTACAGTAGCGTCTTATAGGCTGAAATCTCAGCTATAAAAAGAGCGGTTAACTGGATGAAGTACTATAGGATATGCAATGAAAACATTCGAATTTGTACTGACAGTAAACCTGCTACAAAATCTTTATCTGGTGTCTACACGAGATCCAGAGTGGTTTGCGAATGTCGGGTGTCTCTTGACGAGATGGCAAACCATTCGTGGCTGGAACTATTCTGGGTACCGGGTCACTCTAATATTCCTGGAATTAGAAAAGCGGACGAACTAGCAAAAACTGGTTCCCGCCTTCACATAAGAGGATACTAACAAATTAGTTGGTGTCCCGCTTTCATGCTGTAAAGCCTTTATTCAGCATGAACTTTATGGGTCTGCTCAGACCAGATGGTCATCACTGACCCACTGCTCAACACCAAGAATGACCTGGCCTCTCTATGATGAGCGAAGATCTTTTTGTTTGATGGTTCTTTCCAGGATGAGACTTCGTATACTGGTAGCCATCCTAACAGGGCACTGTACTATAAGTGCGGATGCAAGAATACTAAATCATCCATACAATGACTATTGCAGTAGTTGTCAAAGTGAGGATAAGAGGAAACCGTAGAACACTTCCTTTGCCTCTGTCCTAACCTGACAAGTATCAGGACAGAGTCTAGACAGTCCAACATTGCAAGAACTTGCGGCTCTATCTAATATAGACATATATAAGATAGAATCGTTCTTTTGTGCATCTGGCTGTTTTAATACCATGTTAATCACGGACATGTAATGTCCCATAGGTTGGTTTTCTTTTTCGCAGGATCCGTTACAGGGTATCACTACGGGACCACTAGGACCCAAGTGAGTCGGCCAAATGGCCGACTGCCTCAATAACCTAACCTATCTATCTATCTATATATATCTATCTATCTATCTATCTATCTATCTATCTATCTATCTATCTATCTATCTATCTATCTATCTATCTATCTATCTATCTATCTATCTATCTATCTATCTATCTATCTATCTATCTATCTATCTATCTATCTATCTATCTATCTATCTATCTATCTATCTATCTATCTATCTATCTATCTACCTATCTATCTATCTATCTATCTATCTATCTATCTATCTATCTATCTATCTATCTATCTATCTATCTATCTATCTATCTATCTATCTATCTATCTATCTATCTATCTATCTATCTATCTATCTATCTATCTATCTATCTATCTATCTACCAAAACAGCATGAATGAATGAATAAATTGGACTTATTTTGATCGTATAAGTCTAATTTTTTGTGTGGACATTTGTTTTGATGCAATACATTATAATCAACAATAAAATCGATTTTGAATTTTTGGTTAGTTAGGGCCGTTTGCGTTTCAGGTGACGTAATGCTGAATATACAAAATCGTAAGACATTGAAACGCGGTTAGTTTCGTTCGGGCACTTTGGTTACCAAGAGAAATTATCGACTTTGAATCGATATAATTGGTTTTATAACATCAATGGCCAGATAGAAACAGACCTAGGATGTTGTGTTCAATTTATACGCTTTTATGCATTACCACAAGTTTTGCAATGTATATGTCGGTCTATTAATAAATGCCTCTCTATATAAGAATCTTCACTGTTTTTCAAATGTAAAATAGGTCCCAGTTCTTCTAGAAATATTTTTTTAAAATTTCCCTACTGGGAAGCAAACTTCTTACTTTTATTTATGATTTATTAATCCGATATATTAAAAAAATCGTTATCATAAATAATAAAGTTTAATAATAGAATTTATGAATCATTTGTAGGAATTTTTTATTAAACATACAAAAATAAGATAGTTTTCAACTGTTTGTTTACTGGCATGCTAATTTTACTATAAGTAAAATTAATATAAACCAAGAACAAAAAAATATTATTAAAAAATTAATTATAAAACGTTTTAAAAACATGGAATTAAAGATATTTTTTAATAAAATACATTACTTTTAATAAATCGCTCATTTTCACGCCATGCAAAATACAAAGCAAACTTTAAACAGCTGATCAAATCAATAAACTTAGCCAGGCTAGAATCAAACAGGTGCCACCCATAGGAGCCATACGGGCAAATGGAGGTTTATTACCAGTAAAGGCGCGATAATAAAGAGTACCACTGAAGAACAAAGTGCCCAAGACCATTAGAGAACCGGACTAGGGAAAACCACAAATTTATTTCTATTAAAAATTAAAAAGAATATTAAAAACTTACCACCAGGGGGTATTTAGCCATAGGCATGCCCAACAAGGCAATCGAGTGAAAGAAATGAAAGCGATTGGCAGTCTCGAAAACATTACGTAGTTCTGGCTTATCCTGGATATTCAAATGATGACTGCCTATAGCACCCAAGACAACCGCCGATGCACCACTTAGACCAGCTAAACGTACAAAATTATAATTATGTCCAGCCAATTGCCACAGCGATGGCATAACATTTTTCATCACTTTCTGGGACATATTGGAAGCTTTACCGGCCGCAGACTATAAAATGTTAATATTTTATTTCTTTGTTAGATAAATATTGTTATAAAACTTTACCTTTGAACTTTCTTTAGAAAATATGGAGGCAGTTGTACCAATTATTGTTTTGCTCACGGGATTTCCTAAAACCAAATAATGCAAAGTGTCAGTCACTGACATTTTGATGTTGTTGTGGTTTTTCTTCTTCTTGGAAAAAGCAAAACCAAAAAGCCGGTCGCTTTTTATTCTGTTGGTTAATTATTGTAAAATTTTGTTGTGTAGTAGCTTTAATTATTGAATTTATTTTGGAAATTTAATTTTTTTTTATTTTTCTATAAATTTTTACCTTTGTTTGCAAAAAAACTGAATTCTGTAAAAAAACTTTAAAAAGCTAATAAATATTCACAGTAGTAATTTTAAAAGTGTTGCCACTATATTAATGGTTTGTTAAGCAACAATGTATTTTGGAGCCCGGTGGTTAACGCTGCCGACGCGTCAAGCAAAGCTTGTTTGACGTTGTTGATGCTGCTAACTGTGAGTTAACAATTAAAAACATTCACAATAAATTATAAAACGAAATATTTACTATCAATTAAAAGAATTAAATATAATTGAAAAAAAGCAAAAGAATTCGTTATACAAAAACACGTTTCTAGATTTTACGAGTATAGGAACAATCCGAAACGAGGCGATTTCTAAAATGACGGACTTACCGGACTTACGGACGAACTTACGACGCTACCGACATACACTAATACGACTCCGGACTAGACGGACTTACTCCACTTACTACTACTACGGACGACGGACGGACGGACGGAGGACGGACGGACGGACGGACGGACGGACGGACGGACGGGACGGACGGACGGACGGACGGACGACGGAGGACGACGGACGGACGGACGGACGGACGGACGGACGGACGGACGGACGACGGACGGACGGACGGACGGACGGACGGACGGAGGGACGGACGGACGACGGACGGACGGACGGACGGACGGACGGACGGACGGACGGACGGACGGACGGACGGACGGACGGACGGACGGACGGACGGACGGACGGACGGACGGACGGACGGACGGACGGACGGGACGGACGGACGACGGACGGACGGACGGACGGACGGACGGACGACGGACGGACGGACGGACGACGACGGACGGACGGACGGACGGACGGACGGACGGACGGACGTACGGACGGACGGACGGACGGACGGACGGACGGACGGACGGACGACGGATTACGGACGGACGGACGGACGACGGACGGAGACGGAGGACGGACGACTTACTACTTACTTACTTACTTACTTACTTACTACTTACTTACTTACTTACTTACTTACTTCTATTACTTACTTACTTACTCTTACTTCCCTTACTTACTTACTTACTTACTTCACTTACTTACTTTACTTACTACTTACTTAATTACTTCTTACTTACTTACTGACTTACTTACTACTTTTTACTTACTTTACTTACTTACTTACTTACTTACTTACTTACTTACTTCTTTACTTACTTACTTACTTACTTACTTTACTTACTTACTTACTTACTTACTTACTTACTTCCTTATTTACTACTTACTTACTTACTTCTTACCTTACTTACTTACTTTACTTTACTTACTTATTACTTATTACTTACTTAATTACTTACTTACTTACTTACTACTTACTTACTTACTTAACTTACTTACTTACTTACTTACTTACTTACTTCTTCGATATGTATTTACATTAATATATTTTCTTTTCTTTCCAAAGTTCTAGAACCAATAATCATGTTTCAACGAAGCATTAATAAAGTTCCACATTTTTCTATCTAGGGTGTTACCCAATTTGTTTGCAGAACTAAATAACGAGTAGTTTGCAGCTATGTGGCATTCCCCTCTCTACTTTTAACAAAATACCCACCGAATTTTCAAAGCATATGTCACGGAGTAAATTCTACCATTTTTTCTTTATAAAAACAACTTCCAATCTAACACACGTGGAAAAAGAAAATTCAAAAATATATAGAAAAATGGTAAGTTCTAATTAAAAAGAATTAAATAAATTAAAAAAAAAATCAAAATAAATTTTTCTATAATGATGAGGACTGATGACGAGACTGAGTTTTATAATTTTGTTCGTAGATTTCCATGTATTTTTCATGGTAATTTACACTTTTGAAATTATTAAAACACAAGATGTTACGGCAGGCTGAATTTAGAAAAATTAATTTTAATTCTTTTAGAAAGTGCAAAGTTTAAACTTTATACTAATCTATACTTCAATTCATTACAGCGTTTAACAAAAGCCAGCTAAATTTCTTTAGAATAAAAAACACCACGTGTTTTTTGAGCTGAACAAATAATGAAAATGGCGTCCTATGGAGACTGAAAATCTTTCAAGGTAAATATTTTCTAAATAAATTGTAAATAAAATAATTTTAATGATGAAAAAAACAGACCTGTACTAAAAATCATTGAAAGACAACATATCAACTGAAATATATTAAAAGTACAATTTGAAATATTGTTGGGAATCTAAACTAACCTCACTTTTTTAATTGCAGGATAGATTTCTTATTTAAAAGGATATCCATTCTCCACAAGATGTCTGTTACAAAAAGGTTGGTATAATTGATTATTTTGTGCTTTTTTATTTTCTTAAATGATGATAACCCTAAACATTCCTTTTGCGGTTTCCACCGGAAGTTCTGCTAATGACGGTTTTGGATTGTCTGATATTTTTGAAGATTTTCATAAATATTAAAGATATTTTTAATAATTTCTGTGTATTAATAAAATGAAATTTTCTTTTCCAGTTAATACATTGAAACTCGCAGAGTTTTTGAACTGAATTGTTGCATTTTGTGGAGAAACATCCAGAAGCAAAATAGCCCCTCCAAGGTGTGTATTTATCAGTATTGAAATATTTGGAAAAACATTAGATAAGCATTTATAGTAAACCTTAGATTTATGTAGTATATGATGAGACTATTATTACTTTTCCTTTTGTGGTTTCCACCAGAAGTTTGCTAGTGATGGGTTATAGGACGTCTGATATTTTTTTTAATAAATTTAATTACTTTTTGATACTTTTAAACAAATCATTAATAATTAATTTTCTTTTATAATTTCAGATAATATTTTTAATGGGGAAGACAGTTGGCATGTCATTCCAAAGAAACCATGAGAATTATTGCGGCATAATAAAGATGTAAAAGTTTAAAGAAAATAAAATGTATTTATTACAAAAAAAAAACAAATTCAATTTATGATTTTTTCTTAATGTATAGAATATTTTAAGACTTTTTTAACTTCAGATGAAAAAGCTTTAACGCTTTATGTATCAGGTTGAGTTATGCAAAACAAGAGAAAAGTGTAATAAAACATTCTTGTAGTAAATTTGAGATATGATTCCATATTTTCTATAATAGTGATAACTAAAAAACGATCGTTGATATTTATACGAAATCAATTCCTTTTGAATCCTAACACGAGCCTTTTCGAAATCTAGTTTAACTGAAGCTTGCTTGAAGCAAAATTATTTTTTATAGAGAAAGATATGAGGTATGGAACTGTTCAGAAATGCATGACTATACTACATCTGATGCAAATCAGAGCGTTTCTACGTTATATTTCTGTGGTGCATTTCCGTGCGCACTATGCATCAGATGCATTTCGAAACAAGCCCACTCTGGCCTATCGTCATCTGAAACGCAAACGGCCCTAACTAAACCAAAATTAAAAATCAATATTATGTATTTCGCAAAAATGGAATACCTAATTCAAAAGGAATGATCCGATTTAAATAAAATATAACTGTTGAGTTTAGATTTGAACATACCATATAGATTGGTGGGCAAGATGTTCCAGAATTCTATAACAGACCTGTATAAAACAATTCCTTGATTCTGAATCGATTATGTTGTAACTCAAATTAACTCTTACGATACTGTAAAGCCATATCGGAACGTATGATAGAATAGCCCAAAGCGACTAAACTAATAGCCCAAAACGATGCAATTGTTCAAGCAACTAAATAACTTCTTTTTAGGTACTACAAAATGATCGCCAATTTAAACTAAATCTTTTGCAACTTAAACTTTCGCTTTCCCACAAGCCAATTAAAAAAATACAAATTTTATTTCCTTCTCTTTCAAAAGAGTTGTCAATTTATTTTCTTAAAAAGTTCTCGAGATTTATGCTCTTAAAACATCCAAACCGAATTCTTAAGCATCAATGTGACGGGAGCCAGGTTTGTCAGCCAAGAAATCAGCGAATTGTTGGTAGGGGGTAGCGCCCAAAGGCATTTCCTTCCACAAATCGGGTGTCAAGTAGGCGTAGGTCTTAGCGATGGCAGCATAAGTAGCCTTGGCGAAGTTACCCAAGGTACCAGTGGAGCCACGGGCAGAGGTATAACAATCTTGAATACCAGCCATAGTCAACAACTTCTTGGGGACGGGGGCAGATACAATACCGGTACCACGGGGAGCGGGGATCAAACGTACAGATACGGAACCACACTTGCCGGTAACCTTGCAGGGTACGGTATGGGGCTTACCGATCTTGTTACCCCAGTAGCCACGACGTACAGGGACGACAGACAATTTAGCCAAGATGATGGCACCGCGGATAGCGGTGGCAACTTCCTTGCTGCACTTAACACCCAAACCAATGTGACCGTTGTTGTCACCGATGGCAACGAAAGCCTTGAAACGGGTACGTTGACCGGCACGGGTTTGTTTCTGTACGGGCATGATCTTCAAGACTTCATCGCGCAAAGCGGAGCCCAAGAAGAAATCGATGATTTCGAACTCTTTGATGGGCAAAGAGTACAAGTAGATTTCTTCCAAAGAGTTGATTTTGCCATCACGTACCAAACGTCCCAATTTGGTGACTGGAACCCATTCCTTGGAATCTTCCTTGCCACCACGGCCACGACCACCGCGTCCACGGCCACGTCCGCGACCACGGCCGCCACGACCACCACGAGAACCAAATCCTCCACGGAAACCACCACGGGCTGGAGCTGCGTCCGCCATTCTATAAAAGAAAACAAAACATAAAATTAGTCATTTATTTCACATGTGGTAAGGAAAAGTGAGGTTAGTTTCAATTGCAAAATATCAGACACCTTTAACCATCCTTAGGTCAAAAACCATGCGATTGCAAATTGACCTTCTGGTGGAAACCGCAAAAGGAAAATTAATTGTCTCATCATTTAATTATAAACAAAAAACTATAAAAAATCTTAAGCTTTATCAAAAAAAAATATTTTAAGACGCCATTTTGAAACACGTGGCTTTAAATTTTTCCACTTGTTCGTCTTCCAAGTGCATATTTTCAAACAAATATTTAGTTTTTAAAGTTATTTTAATTATTTGCTTTAGATTTTTTTAAGTTTTTGTTTATTTTTATTAATATTTCTAAAATTTTTACACTTTAATTCCATATTTTACTTACTTGTAGTATAAATATTCAAGTTAAAACGGTGAAGGTATAAAACCGAATGAACGAGACAAAACTCGTCCACAGGCCATGAAGCTAAATTCGCTGATTTTTTTTACTCGTTTCTTTATTTTTGTTGAGTTGTATTTTGACTAGTTGTTGTAAAATGTGAAGTGGCCAGATTTATGAGTTTTTTGATCTAGGCAATTTTAAACTACCCTTCGTCTTTATATTGTGAACACATTCGGATATTTGCGAAAAGGCTTATTTGCTTTTAAAATAAAAAGTTGTGGGGAGATATTTTAAATAATTTATAAACCCATTGAGTGACAAAAGGAAAAAAAGAGTACTAGGGTCATATATATAGACTTTCCAACAATCGAACAAATGAAAAGTCTAAAAGTCGACATTTTTAATATTTAAAAATCAACTTATCCTAAATAGCGGAAAGTTAACTTTTAATAAATTGAAAAGTCTCCTTCTTTCAACTATAGCACGCCGGGCGTACTGATCATATGCTTGTTTCAAAGATAAATCAATTTTTTGCTTGTTTTGTATACCTTTTTAGCATCTACCTTTAAAAAAATCGTGTTTTAACGGTATTTATACATTTTAGTGCTTTTTACGCAATAAAGTTCAAGTCTGGTAGCCATTTCCTCTAGCTAAAACAGGGTTGTTGTTTTATTTATATTTTTTTCACTCATTAATAGATAAATTGCATTTTTTCATTCATATATTTACTTTCTATACAATTTTAGCTAAATACAAAGTAATATTAACAAACTGATTAAAAACTCATTAATAATATAAATCCTCTTGATGGCAACCATGAAATTATTATAAAATTAACAAAAATACATAAAAGTATAGTGAATTTAACATAAAAATGGTTAATAAACAAGAATCTGTTTTGGCTGCCATAACATTTTTTGCAAAAATTCATCCCGGTGAAGTTTGTGGTAGCAATGGTTTACCTTTGACACCCAACTCTATAGCCATTCTAGGTAGATCCCAAAAGCTAAAAGAGTTAAAACATCCAAATTTATGTCAATATCTGGATGTGGTTAGAGGAAAACATGGTAAGTTTTTGCTTTAAAGTACAAAATCTTAGCAACGCCCCTTTTTAAAACAAAAGTTTAATTAATGAAACCTTTTTTTATATTACAGAAAGAACTATTGTGGTGTCCGAATATCGCGGCTCTACTTTACAAGATAAAAGTAAAACTTCTCTTAATTTAGCTCTAATAGTAAGAATATTTTTTCAAATTGCCTCCGCTCTCAAAGAATTAAATGCCCATAAAATTGTGGCCCATAATTTGGAACCGAAAAATATACTTTTAGATCATTTAAATAACATAAAATTATTCAATTATGGTTTGTACTACATGACCAAGGGTGGCGAATATGTTGCCTTTCCCATAGGCAATATAAAATATATGCCGCCAGAACGTTTGCTGGGTTCCAGGAATAATATTAAAAGCGACATCTGGTCCTTGGGCATGATTATAGCTGAACTCCTGTTACAATCATCATTTTGGCCAAATTTAAAAATATCCTCTATATCTCGAAAAATCTTGTCATTTTGTCAATCTAATAATGTTTTTGAAAAAATCGCCAGGGAACATGATAAACTAGAAGTTTATCAACATTTGGACAGTGAAGTACGTGATTTAATAGAACAATGTTTGGCTGTTAAACCATCCGAAAGACCACTACCAGAGCAACTCATAAATAGCTCTATATTTAACAAGAATCTCAATTTGTATCAATGTACCCCAGTGGAAAAATCTCCCATACTTTTGTTACGCATGCCTTTAGAACAAATCTATTATTGGTGGCAGCTGGCCGGCGGAGATGTTCAATCGGAACTGAAAAAAGAGGGTCTCATACGTAGTGAGGCTCCCATATTATCTATACCACAAGTTGTTTGCCTTAATGGTTCTATCGTTGGTCCTAAACGCAGCCAATCGTATTTAATGGATGATCGTGTGGTCATATTAAAGTTACAAAATCTTATAGAACGTTTACGCAGAATACCCGCTATGGCTTATTATCCTTTAATACATTCCCCGAAATTTCCCTATAATTTTGGTTTGGGTATGGATCAATTGCCGTTGGTAATACGTGAAAAAGATATTGAATATCAATTTTATAGAGTTAGATTATTTTCGAGATTATTAAAGGTTTGTATTAAGGATTTGGAATTTAACATGATATATTCGAATTTATAGTATTTCTATGTTAAGGGGTATCCTTATACGGCGGATCTAATACGCAAAGAAGCCAGCATTGATATACCGCCTTTATTAAGGGGCCCTATATGGGCTTGTCTTTTGGATGTCATACCTAACGGAAGTTATGAAAAAATTGATAAATTTACACCCACCTCAACGGATCGTCAGGTGAGTTTCAATGAAAGCACTCTTCAGTTCTACTTCAATTCTTGTTCAGTTCTAGTTCAGTTCTAGTTCAGTTCTAGTTCAGTTCTAGTTCAGTTCTAGTTCAGTTCTAGTTCAGTTCTAGTTCAGTTCTAGTTCAGTTCTAGTTCAGTTCTAGTTCAGTTCTAGTTCAGTTCTAGTTCAGTTCTAGTTCAGTTCTAGTTCAGTTCTAGTTCAGTTCAGTTCTAGTTCAGTTCTAGTTCAGTTCTAGTTCAGTTCTAGTTCAGTTCTAGTTCAGTTCTAGTTCAGTTCTAGTTCAGTTGTAGTTCAGTTCTAGTTCAGTTGTAGTTCAGTTCTAGTTCAGTTCTAGTTCAGTTCTAGTTCAGTTCTAGTTCAGTTCTAGTTCAGTTCTAGTTCAGTTCTAGTTCAGTTCTAGTTCAGTTCTAGTTCAGTTCTAGTTCAGTTCTAGTTCAGTTCTAGTTCAGTTCTAGTTCAGTTCTAGTTCAGTTCTAGTTCAGTTCTAGTTCAGTTCTAGTTCAGTTCTAGTTCAGTTCTAGTTCAGTTCTAGTTCAGTTCTAGTTCAGTTCTAGTTCAGTTCTAGTTCAGTTCTAGTTCAGTTCTAGTTCAGTTCTAGTTCAGTTCTAGTTCAGTTCTAGTTCAGTTCTAGTTCAGTTCTAGTTCAGTTCTAGTTCAGTTCTAGTTCAGTTCTAGTTCAGTTCTAGTTCAGTTCTAGTTCAGTTCTAGTTCAGTTCTAGTTCAGTTCTAGTTCAGTTCTAGTTCAGTTCTAGTTCAGTTCTAGTTCAGTTCTAGTTCAGTTCTAGTTCAGTTCTAGTTCAGTTCTAGTTCAGTTCTAGTTCAGTTCTAGTTCAGTTCTAGTTCGGTTCTAGTTCATTTCTAGTTCATTCTAGTCAGTTTAGTCAGTTCTAGTTCAGTTCTAGTTCGTTAAGTCTGGTTCATTTCTAGTCAATTCTAGTTCCGTTCTAGTTCAGTTCTAGTTCAGTTCTAGTTCAGTTTTAGTTCAGTTCTAGTTCAGTTCTAGTTCAGTTCTAGTTCAGTTCTAGTTCAGTTCTAGTTCAGTTCTAGTTCAGTTCTAGTTCAGTTCTAGTTCAGTTCTAGTTCAGTTCTAGTTCAGTTCTAGTCAGTTCTAGTTCAGTTCTAGTTCAGTTCTAGTTCAGTTCTAGTTCAGTTCTAGTTCAGTTCTAGTTAAGTTCTAGTTCTGTACTAGTTCAGTTCTAGTTCAGTTTTAGTTCAGTTCTAGTTTAGTTCTAGTTCCACTTCTAGTTCAATTCTAGTTCAGTTCTAGTTCAGTTCTATTTCAGTTTTAGTTCTGTTCTAGTTCAGTTCTAGTTCAGTTTTAGTTCAGTTTTAGTTCAGTTCTACTTCAGTTCTACTTCAGTTCTAGTTCAGTTCTAGTTAAGTTCTAGTTCACTTCCAGTTCAATTCTAGTTAAGTTCTAGTTCATTTCTAGTTCAGTTCTATTTCAGTTCTAGTTCAGTTCTAGTTCTGTTATAGTTCAGTTTTAGTTCAGTTTTAGTTCAGTTCTAGATCACTTCTAGTTCAATTCTAGTTCAATTCTAGTTCAATTCTAGTTCAGTTCTAGTTCAGTACTTATATTTCAGTTATGTTTTATTTCAAATTTTTAGATCGTCTCAGTGATCCTAATAACAACTTGAATTCTTAAATTCATTTCAGATTGAAGTCGATATACCACGTTGTCATCAGTACGATGAATTGCTATCCTCACCAGAAGGTCACAACAAACTGAAAAGGCTTTTAAAAGCCTGGGTAACTGCCCATCCGCACTATGTCTACTGGCAAGGATTAGATTCTCTAACAGCACCGTTTCTCTACTTAAATTTCAATAATGAAGAATTAGCATTTCATAGTGTTTACAAATTTATACCGAAATATTTACAATGGTTTTTCCTCAAGGATAATTCAGCCATTATCAAAGAGTATTTAAGTAAATTTTCGCAATTAACAGCCTTTCATGAACCCATGTTGGCACAACATTTAGCAAATATTAACTTTATACCAGAACTATTTGCTATACCCTGGTTTTTAACTATGTTTTCACGTGAGTTTTGTTAAAAGTAATATAGGAAAGTTAAACATTAACTGAATTTCTCTTTTAGATGTTTTCCCTTTGCATAAAATCTTGCATTTATGGGATAAATTAATGCTGGGCGATAATTCGTATCCCCTATATATAGGCATTTCTATATTAAAACAATTGAAATCTACTTTACTGGCATCGGGTTTCAATGAGTGCATTTTATTGTTTTCCGATTTACCCGATATTGTTATGGAGAATTGTGTGGTCGAATCACAAAAAATGTACGAGTCTACACCGAAAAGTGTATCCCACCGATTTCATGTTTTAAGAGACCAAGAATTGGGACCATTTGTAAGTTATTTAAAAAAATAAATAAACTGTGAAGTATAAAGAATCAATATTATCTTATATATTATACCCAAGGATATTACCACTGATGTCACTTTGGCTCATTTACAAAAGGAAATGTGTCCACGTATTAGTGCTAACGATTTGACGGAACTATTAAGACATCAACCTTTGGAATTACTATGTTTGGATATACGAACAACGTCTGATTATAATCGTGTTCATTTACCGAATAGCATTAATATACCGTACAATAATTTACAATTGGAAGAGAAATCTCTGGATTGTCTAAATGTGCCACAATTGGAGGAGAAACTATTAAATCGTATTATTATTTGTATAAGCAATATACACGAAAATGCTGTAGAGGTAAGTTACCTTCATTCAATAACTATTACTCCAACATATTTTGATGTTCTTTTCTTTCTGTTAGTTTTCAAAATTTTTGGTTGAATGTGGCGTACCGCGTGTTTGTGTTTTGCATCAAGGTTTTAATATTTTACATTCTATAGAGCCCAATATCTTAGTATCTAATTGATTAATTAAATCCATTAAATAATAGTTTAATTAATATTACAAAAAAAAAAAGGAAATTTAATTTACCTTGTGTTAAAAAATAAGTAATTAAAATCTAAAGATTTTCTTTTGTATGTTTGTTAATTTATTAAAAATAATTGTATGGCGCTAAACAGCTTGGAGTTTTCTTTGTCCTGATGCTGTATAAGCATCGGTGGTTCAGTGGTAGAATGCTCGCCTGCCACGCGGGCGGCCCGGGTTCGATTCCCGGCCGATGCATTCCTGTTTTTTATTATTGCAACTAATAAATTAAAAATGAAAGAATAAAAAAATCAATTGCATCGGCCGGGAATCGAACCCGGGCCGCCCGCGTGGCAGGCGAGCATTCTACCACTGAACCACCGATGCTTGTGTTTGAAAGCCGTTAGAATAACATCTCTGTTCGTATGACAGTGTTGCCGCAACTTATTAAATTGATATTTTCACCACATACCCATCAGTTGTCCCTGATTAATTCTTACATCGTTATGCATTGCAATTGTACACGTGATTTCGACCTATTAGCTCAAAAGCTCTATTCGGGGAGTTCAGTTGTATGTACTCATAGAGGCCATATTTCCCGAGCCATTGCGTCTTCCAGTATATAACTTGCCTCAGGCATTGGTCACAGAAATGCCTTTATAAGAGAAAAGGTAAAATATTATATTTTTTTAAGTCAAATTTCATTCTTTCTTACCTTTTTTGTTCTTAGTTCTTTAAAGTCGGGTGAGGCTTTTGATGGTGAGGCAGCATTTATCAACATGGTGGGATTACCAGCAGGCTTTTTCAACATCGTATAAAACCAATACAAATACAAGATACATTTTTTATTTCTTTATTCAGTTCAAGATCTGAAACAATTCCACTTCAGTTTTATATCAATTCTCTTCAGTTCTAGTTCTGTTATGGTCCTGTCTTGCCCATCAAGATTTTTCTAAAATGTGAGGTTTTTCTAAAATGTCTTGGTTAGCAAATTGTTTCAAAAGTCAATATAAGAATAAATAGGAAATATTGAGATAACATAAAATTTTGTAGTAGAATCGGTCTGAAATTTTGTTCGGAAATTTAGATGAAATATTGGTTCGAAAACTATTGGGCGAAACTGGCTGGAAACTCACCTTTCTGGTAAATTCCCAGGCTGAATCTGAAAATGCACTCAGAATGGACCTAGGTCCATTGTTTCATCAAAATTCCCGAAATTTTTTGGTTTTAAACAATTTGTGTTGTTATTTCGGGATCTTATGGCCGAGGGCAACTGAAATTTGTTATGTTAGACTAAAATCTATGGTGAATCCGAAAAATTTTTCATAAAAATGTTAGAACAAAAATTTTGAACCAAATATCTCCCAAAATTTAATTTTACATGGATCAGAATCACATTCTGCTATGTCCAGCCTTGTCAATATAGCTTTAATTAGAGTGTTATTTAAACTCTTAAGTGAGTTTAGTAAAATGTTTGTGAACTCTGGGTCGTGCAAGCATCGGTGGTTCAGTGGTAGAATGCTCGCCTGCCACGCGGGCGGCCCGGGTTCGATTCCCGGCCGATGCAATCAAACTTTTTATCTATTCGATTAGATCACTTTTTATTCTTTCAAAATTTAGCTAGTTTCTTCAAAATTCTGAAATGTCTTTTGGAAATTTCTTGGTCGAAGATATTTTCTATGGATTAAATTAAAATTTAATTTGGATTTGAAAAATAATAAAAAAAGTAGTGTGCGTTGGCCGGGAATCGAACCCGGATCAACTGCTTGGAAGGCAACTATGCTGACCATTACACCACCAACGCCCTGAAGTTCGCAGCACATAATACCTATATAAAGAGTTTATAAATAACTTGTAAAGGAAAAAGCTTTAAGCTTACAAATTGTTTACTAGTTGTTTTCTACAAAAATAACAAATAAAAGCTTTGCCTTTTTGTATTTGCAAGCATCGGTGGTTCAGTGGTAGAATGCTCGCCTGCCACGCGGGCGGCCCGGGTTCGATTCCCGGCCGATGCAACTTAACTTTTTAATGTTTTTCTGTTATAAGAAAAATAAACAAATTTACTTTTTTAAAGAATAGACTATTATAGTCTATATTAAAGTCCATACTAAAAACTAGTATAGTGCAGGGAATAGTCCTGAATACGAACTATACTACAGTCGAGACCATAGAGTAGATAGTCTGAACTATAGTCTAGACTATGTCCAGAATACAGGCTAGACTTTAAGCTACAGCAAACTACACAACACTATAGTATAGTGGCTATATAGTATATACAGGCTATAATCCTTATTATAGAAAATATTTTGTACTGAACTAAAAATTTATCCAGCCCAAAGACTAGTTTTCAGCCTAAAGACTACACCATAGTACAGCCTAAAATCTATACTAAAGTCCATACTAAAGACTAGACTACAGTGCAGGAAATAGTCCTATATAAGAACTATTCTATAGTCGATACCATAGAGTAGATAGTCTGAACTATAGTCTAGAATAAGTCCAGAATACAGGCCAGACTTTAAACAAGAGAAAACTAAACAACACAATAGTATAGTCCATGTTATAGAAAATATTTTGTTCTGAACTAAAAATTTATTCAGCCCAAAGACTAGTTCAGCCTAAAGACATCCTAAAATCTAGACTAGATTTTAGTCAAGACTATACTTATAGTCTATAAACAAAATTTTTTATAGTCCAGACTATAGTTTAGAGCAAAAGATTAGACTATAGACTAAACTTTAGTTCAGGTTATAGAATAGACTTTAGTCCAGACTATAGACTATACTTTTTTAGTCCAGCCTATAGTTTAGACTATGGTCCATATTGTAGACTATACTTTTACGATTGAATACAGTGTATTCCAGACTATAGAATAGAATATGATCAAGAATATAGAATAGATTATAGTCCAGACTATATGCAGACTAGACTAGACCCTGGACAATAGTGAGGCTATATTTACTAAATAGACTTTAGACTAGACTATATTCCCTACTACAGAGCAAACTATAGGCAAGACTATAGAATGGACTATAGTCTATATATTATTGACAAGATTATGTACATGACTATAGATTATAAACTACGTATTCCAGATTAAAAACTAGAAGTAGGGTTTGGATTAGACTAGAATATGGAGACCATTTCACGATTGTGATTGTTTTGTTTAAGGATGAGTGTGGATTGTTATTTAGTCATTTTGGAGCGCGAACATTCGACAAACTATGTTCCTATGATGACTGGGCGAAACTAAAAATGTTGTTTTTTAATATTTGAGTGAAAGGGCGAAGAAAGAAAGTTTTTACTTGAGATTTGTAACCTAAATTTTAAATCTTAATTAGTTTTATAATAGTCTTAATAATCAAATAAATTAAATCAAATTAAAGTTTATTAAAGCTCCAGATCTCTTTCAACCTCAAGTGCGTGTTTAATTTTGGAAAAAATACCGTTATAAGCATCGGTGGTTCAGTGGTAGAATGCTCGCCTGCCACGCGGGCGGCCCGGGTTCGATTCCCGGCCGATGCAATTCTATTTTTTTAATATAGTTGTTTTTTATTTTTTCTCAGATACATTTTAGAATATGATTACAATAGTTTGGGGGAAAACTAACATACAATTATTTGTTTCTTGATTAAATACAATTAATTACTTTAATGTATAAAAAAAAGAAAATTTTAAATATTTTCTTTAAATTTAGTTATTATTTTGTTAAATATTAAAAAAAATTAAACAAATGTAAACACATTTAAAAAAAAACATGTGTGAACTTTTGTTTTTTTCAGTTTACTTTTTATTATTTTCTTTAAATTATAATTTTTAATACAAAATACAAAATTTTACTATTTTTTTTTTTATAAAAATCGTATTAATAAAACTAATTCAGTACAATGTGGAACCGATGAAACAAAGTTTTCCGGTATTATGTACTTTAAGTATTGATTAATAGTTTTTTCTGTTTATTTTTATAGAGAATAGGTTTAATAATAAAAAATTATACAAATATTTGGCACCTTGTGTTTGAAAGTAGTGAAAAAATATGAAATTATTGGAAATAATATGAACTAGTTCTTAGAGAATATGTAATTTACAATGTATAAGTTTCAAATTTTTATTTTTTAATATGCGATATGTTTCAGCTACTATTGTATACTATAAAATTCGATTAAATTCGAAAAATTTTGTTTTGAAGTTCAGCTAAGTATTTGTTCTTACATTTCTGGCAAATTTTCGAAACTTTGTTTAAATCCAAATTTAACTGCCAATGGCTTAATTTATTTGAAGTAAGTGGAGTCAATCATTGAAAATCCCTTTGTCTAAAAAAGCGATATGAATAATACTTACGTTTCTAATAGTTTTTATCAAAATCTAATATATAAGTTTTCGCGGCCATAGGTTTTAGTTCCAATAGTAATTACTAGACTTCAATTGGCATTTATGGCTTTATAAAGCAAGTCCATTTTTCTACGCAATAAGTAAATTGCTCTAAACACTAGGGAAATTATATGGAACTGGTACACTTGGCATCTAATGAGTTGTTAAACATGATGTATGTACTGGCTTATTGATACATATACCAGCAGATTCGGGGGACAATACCGAATTAGGCACATAGTTCTTTAAACTATTACTAGCCACCCGATCACCTATGTTAGATACTAGTTATTTTAATATCATGTTCTAGGAGGAAGACACTTGACTCTTTGGAGACATCAAACACAGATAACATAACACTACAAATGTTTAAGTGTGGCCCGAAATTTTTAACAAGATTCCTGCATAATCAATACATTTACGGCCGTTTTAATTGTATTCCGTGGATGAACTTGTTTAGGGGCTAGATGAAAACCAAACTGTGTCAATCAATCCTCTTGTTTATCGTGTCTTCCACATGCAGATGAACAGACAGACAGACGTAAGGGCAAGAATACATTAACTTAAAATCTAATAAGAAACCAGAATGACAAAATCCCCACCTTTTCAGGATGGTGGTTATAAAAATGCTAATTCTTGTTGAATTTCTCTAGTGACTCGGGATGTTCTTATAGAGCAATTTAACTAGTTGCAATAAAAGAATCCAAAATATCATAAAACCTATATAATCTTCTGAAATATTGGGGCTAAAGGCTACAAAATTTATGGAAATATATCAAGGAAAGTAAGCAAATGTTGCGAAATCAATGTCTATATCTGATAAATACCAGAATACACCAGCCGATTTGTTTGCAAAGGGTTGTTCAAAGTCTGAACATACTTCATCTTCAAATAAACTAATAGCTAAGGGGAATTCTAATAGGGGTTTGGCTGAAATATGGACCGAACGCATCAGAATGTGCCAATCCTCATTGTTAATCTTTGATTCTTATAAAACTGGATTATATTTAATCGCTATAACTAAGCTTTTAAGTCAGTTATGAACATAAATGTAATTTTCTGAAGGCGCCTTATATTGCTGCTTCAACATATGAATCTTTAATTGGTTAAACAGTATTACGGGCACATTTGCATGAGGTCGTGAAATTGTAGACCGATATAGAGTATTATCTATATCTAACAAGTTACATGAATAGTGAAATTGATTTAGCAATGTTCGTCTGTATGTTGAAATCAATTTTCTGCAGCTCCCCAGATATTTTTGGAATGAAAATTTTTAATTATATCAAAGATAAATAAAAGGAGGAATTTGGAACTAACATCTCTTATAGATGTAATGATATTTCTACCATCTACAAGTAAAATATAAGCAATAAAAAGGGCAATAAATTGGCTTAGGTACCATGGGATATCTGATATTAAAACCCAGATCGATGTGTATTCTACATCTAGACTAGAGCAGGAATGCCGGGCGTTTCTAA
Source organism: Lucilia sericata (assembly GCF_015586225.1). Lineage (NCBI taxonomy): Eukaryota > Metazoa > Arthropoda > Insecta > Diptera > Calliphoridae > Lucilia > Lucilia sericata. Next base: position 267,895 of record NW_023994476.1, read on the forward strand.
ATGAAATGGCGAAACATTCAATAATCAACCTGGGTAGAGAGTACACTGCGATATAACTGGCTATGGCTATATTGGATAGTTTTGTGTTTCCTTTACGGCCATTAAATAGCATATATCCTATATATGATTCAGTTTAGTTTAGAACCGATGGTCTCAAGAGTACTCTTGATCGATTGCTAGGGCGATGTGGATTCACATAGAATATCCTTTCTCATATATCAGTTATTACTGATAAGAGAAAGCGCTATAATTTCCTTTATAGAAGTTGCCAAAATGAGGATGAGGATTCTGAGGATTCTGTGTAATTATCCAGCCCGAGAAACAATGCGTTATTAGACTCTAGGGTCGATTTATTTTTTTGGAATGGGAGTGAACTTGGTATTCTTAATGATACTCTTTTTCATAATACTCTTGATAATGAAGCCATTTATCAGGGTCCTTAGTTCTTTTCTCTTCCTTTTCAAACTGTTCCCATAATATTTGATCGTCCCTTTAGTAGTAGTAGTATGAGCTGTGTGAAACCTAACCTAAAGAGGGCGGCAGAGGTAGAAACTTTTTAAAACCGAAATTTGGGGCTTACAATTTCGTTTAATTACAAATTTCGGTAATAGAAGTCCTAATTTCTTCCCTCTACCTCTTCAAAATATTCCCTTAATCTTTGATCTTTCCCTTTTCTTCCTTTCTCTTCTACTACAGATATTACAGGGGCACCTATAGGTCCCAAGTATAGTCGTACTTGTAGCAGTATGAGGTGTGTGAAACCTAACCTAAATAGGACGGCAGAGGTAGAACTTTAAATACAAATTTCTATAAAAGAAGTTCTAATTTCTTTCCTTTCCCTCTTCAAACTATTTCCATAATCTTTGATCTTCCCTTTCCTTCCTTTTCTTCTTTTGCTACAGACACAACAAAGTCAACTATATTATCCCAGTGTAGCCGTACTCCTGGTAATATGAGGTGTATGGAACCTAACCTTAAGAGGGCGGTAGAAGGGGAAACTTTTTAAACCCGAAGTTTCCTTAATTACAAATCCCGATAAAAAAAATTTCTGAACTGTGGTGGAGAACTAACTTTGAATGTTTCTAATTTAATGCATCTAAAATTTAATCTAAATCATTGAACATGTCTTAGAGAGTTCCCTATGAAAAAAATTTCCCTAAATCTGGACTTTATAATAGTATCTAGATTTCAGCATTTGTGTTAATAACTTTTATAAAAATGAATACCATGAATAATGCTACAAATATTGTCTAGTCACAGTTAAAAAAAATTTCAGATTCAGAATGTATTTTTTTTATAAATGTGTGATGTTTTTATTATTTTATTTATATATATATATTTTTTTATATTTTTAAATTAAAACAAAAAAAATTAAAAATTATGTTCACAATAAAACTATACAATTGTTCGGGTACTTTTCTTTTTAAATATAAATGGACGTAAAACAAAAATACAAAACAGAAAAAAAAATTTAATAAATTTCTGATAAAAAAAATAAAACAATTTATACAATAATAATAAAAATAAATGTGTGGGATAAAACAAATACTCAATAATAATAATCATAACTATTTAAAGAAAAATTTATTAACAATTTACTTAGATTTAAACAAAATTATTAATATTGCAGTTATTCTTTTTTTTTTTTAATTTACAGACACAAGCTTATTTTCAAATGAAAATAATTAGATTTATTTTGTTATTATTATTAAGCAAATAAAACAATTAAAAATAATAATTTATGTTTAAAGTTTTTGTTGTTATTTATATAAAACAATTGCCGCTAAAAAAAAGTGTTGTATTTAGTTATAGTTGCCTGGCTAAAGGTTTTAAAACAGAGCTGCTAAGTAAACAATCAAGTAGACAGTTAGTTTTCTTTTGTAGTCATTTTTGAAAATTTGAAATTAAAATCTTTTTTAAATTTTGAAAATTCAGATTTTTTGAAAACTTTAAGAGAATTTTTCAGAACAAAACTAAATTACTTGTTAGCTCTGCTTTAAATTGTTAATATTTATTTATTTGCTATTATTTTTTCTTTAATATTTATTTAATAATATGTATATGTATGTTTTCTTTACTTTTTTCTTTTTTTTACTTTTACAACTTATGAAATAAAAATTTATTTTTAAATATTTATATATAATTTTTTTTAATGATTTTCTTTATATATATTTATAATTCTTTTGTATACATTTAATGTAAAATAGTTTAATTAAGTTGTCCTTGTTTATCTAAAATACATTTATTACATATATTGTTTTAATATTATTATTAAATATATATAATTTTTGTTTATATTTGTTCCTTATTGGCGAGAGTTTCCTTAAAAATGTTCATTTTTATATATAAAGATATTTCGAGTTGAGTTCGTTTATTATAATTATCATTTAAAAAAAAAACAAAACCAGCCTTTCAAAAAAAAATTTAAAATATTCATTATTTTAAAACTTTAATTTTTAAATAATTTCTTAAATTTTCAGATTTTTCCATAAATCTCTTAGATTTCTTTAAAACCTTTTTATTTATAAATCAGCTGGTTTGTTTTTAAAGTTTTGTTCATTTTATTTAAAGTATTCTTTCATTCTGGTAATGGCTTCTTTTTTTCTAAAAAAAAGTTATTTTTTATAAAATTTTATAATATCAGCTTTTTGTCAAGTTTTTGTTTTTCTTATTCCAATTTATCTTTTTTTTGTAGAATATCGTTAACAGAGTGAAAGTGTTAAAAGCGTTTCTTTTTTTTATAAGGTGTCCTTAGAACCATTCGTAGATTTACATGCCTGATTCTGCTATACCTTCATCATCTGTAAGAAAATTTTGGTAAAATTTATTTATTTTTTTTAACTATTGCATATAATAAAAAAACGAGCAAATTTTAAATTATCATGCTAAATATAAATTAGTAAAAACGTAGAAATGTTAGTATGAAATTAATAAAAATATTTTCAAGTTTCCTCAAGTTTCTCAGTTAATTTGCCCAACTTAAAAGTTTTCTTTAAGATTACTGATATTTTTAAAATTAATTATGAATTAAAAAAATTAAACGCATAATTTTACGAAATTAAATATTTTAATATAAATTAGAATTAAACTGGAACTGAATTAGGACTGAATTGAAACTGAGCTACACCGAAGTAGAACTGATTAGAACTGAACTAAAACTGAACTAGAACTGAACTAGAACTGAACTAGAACTGAACTAGAACAGAACTAGAACAGAACTAGAACAGAACTAGAACAGAACTAGAACTGAACTAGAACTGAATAAGAACTAAACTAGAACTGAACTACAACTGAACTAGAACTGAACTAGAACTGATCTAGAACTGAACTAGAACTAAACTAGAACTGAACTAGAACTGAACTAAAACTGAACTAGAACTGAACTAGAACTGAACTAGAACTGAACTAGAACTGAACTAGAACTGAACTAGAACTGAACTAGAACTGAACTAGAACAGAACTAGAACTGAACTAGAACTGAACTAGAACTGAACTAGAACTGAACTAGAACTGAACTAGAACTGAACTAGAACTGAACTAGAACTGAACTAGAACTGAACTAGAACTGAACTAGAACTGAACTAGAACTGAACTAGAACTGAACTAGAACTGAACTAGAACTGAACTAGAACTGAACTAGAACTGAACTAGAACTGAACTAGAACTGAACTAGAACTGAACTAGAACTGAACTAGAACTGAACTAGAACTGAACTAGAACTGAACTAGAACTGAAATAGAACTGAACTAGAACTAGAACTGAACTAGAACTGAACTAGAACTGAACTAGAACTGAACTAGAACTGAACTAGAACTGAACTAGAACTGAACTAGAACTAAACTTGAACTGTACTAGAACTGAACTAGAACTGAACTAGAACTGAACTAGAACTGAACTAGAATTGAACTAGAACTGAACTAGAACTGAACTAGAACTGAACTAGAACTGAACTAGAACTGAACTAGAACTGAACTAGAACTGAACTAGAACTGAACAAGAACTAGAACTGAACTAGAACTGGAGCAGAACAAATATTACAAATTCGGTTTAATTTTTATATTCGTAGTTGAGATAAATGTTTATTTGACGGTACTAAAGAAATTTCTTCTATGAAAATTGTTTTCACAAATTATTGAGAAATTGGTTTGACTGATCATATTATTAAAAAAAACAAAACCGAAAAAAATTAGCAAACTTTAAAATAATTTAAAAGAAATAAAACTAAAAACAATATAAGAACATTCACAGTGGATATATTGAAAAAAAATCGTTTACAAACCCATAAATGGATTGGCATATATGATGCCGCCACCATTTTCACCGAGACCACCACTACCATTAACCACACCATACGAACCACCACCAACACCACCATTAAGACTCGTTTTCAAAGCATGTTTCGATAATTTCGTATAATTTTCACCATCACCCACAATTGTGGCAATTTCATCATCATCATTGCGCGTATTACAACTGCTACCCAATAGCTGATCATAACAACTGACATCGGTGCTAATGACATCGACATCAATGTCATCATCATCTTTTTCCAAACTATTACGATTACTGCCACCTAGGGAACTGTGTAGAGCATGAGAATCTTCATAACTGCCACCGCCACTATCATCGTTCGCGTTATTCGATTTCGTTTCGATATGTGTGCCGTATTCTTCATTGTAAAGAGCCTCTTGGGCCTCCTCGTCTACTTCGAGGGAATGGCGACGAAAAACATCATCTTCTAGTTCATTATTATGACCGCCCACCGATTCACAACCACTACCGGATCCTGTACCGGAACCAGAAAGTGAACCATTTTGTTGTTGGTGCGTTGAGTGATGTTGCGATTGTTGTTGTTGCTGCTGCTGCAGCTGTTGATGCTGACCATTTTGTGGTATTATCATGATATCTTCTTCAGCAAAACTCAGCCGAGTATTGGCATGTATTTGCGAGTTACTGCCAATACTACCCACTATACTACCTCGATGATTATTGTGCGTGGCGCCATTTTGATTCGAATTGACATTCGAGTTATTATTAACCATTATGATTTCATGGCTAAGACTATTTTTAATATCACAGGATGATGCACTAAATGTTATTAATTGTGATTTACGTCTATGCTGTAAAGTTTGGTGACCATTCGTTATGGTTGTTCCGCCACCACCACCATGATGCATTTGTTGCGAATTGGCACTATTGTTACTGGTATTACCCCCACTACTATTACCGATGCTGATCACATCTATGGAACCTTCCTTACAGATCATCGAACTGGGCTTATTATCAACCAGAACGATAACCACGGAATTGTTGTTATCGTTCTGATTGGCCGTATGTCATCTGTCCATCGAATCGGTATTGTAGACTTGGGCAACATTACCGAATGATGTCATCGAAGTACTATGTACGGCTGCGCCTCCAAAACCCGTTAGAGGCTGTTGATCATCGTGTATAATGGCGGCATTTTCTTGATCGATGGCCTCAGCATCTTCGGGCTGTAGGGTATCATGCATTATTTCATTGTGTCCCTCGATGGTGGCTATTATTTCACCATTTTCATCGTATTGAGGTTGTTGGCCTAATTAGTATTTTTAGGAAAGTTTTGTTTGGATATTTTTCAAGTGCAGAGAGAGGATGATGATGAATCATTTTGTGATATTTTGAATTATTTTTTTTTTTTTTAATGGTAGCAAGTTTTTGATGGAAGAAAAAGAAAAAATAGTTTTTTGTGTTTTGTTAGTTACAAATTTAAACCCAACACCGAAAAAATAGGCTTTTTTTAAACCAGCAGCAGCTAAATATTAATAAATAATAAAATTTTTTTAAAATACATAAAAAAAGGTTTACAAATTTTGCTAAACACTTCAACGCTCCAGAATCATAATACGCATTTTATTTCCCCCAATTCATGAAATTAATTTATTAAAAAAGCCACTCAGAAGTCGTTTTATCCGTTAAAGCTAAGCGATCATCGAAGAAACATTATCCCAATTCCAACCCGAAAGTTGAAAATAAAAGACAAAGTTCAAAACCTCACGCTACAGATAAAACGATATACCTCGTCATCGCGGTTACGAAATTTTTCATTTTGCAATGAAAATAAATGAAGACTTACTACAGAAATGATCCTGTGAAGTATAGTCTTAAATTTTCAACCGCCTAACTACAATTATATCTACAGAAATTTCTATAAACTAAATAGGAATTCTAAAGAAAAATATCGACAAAAAGAAAACAAAAATGTATAAAATACTACAATGTATGTATAGCAGCTAAAATTTAGTGGATGACTAATGTCAGCTTAGTTAAGAGGGGTCTCACACACAAGTGATAAGAGGGTTCATATACAAGTGTGTGTATATTGTTGTTGTACAAATCTTAGGTACTTGGGCTAGCTATAGCAACAGTGTTGAAGTGTTTTTTGTTGTTTTTTTTTCAGTACATGTGGGTTTTTTAATAAAAAGAAACGAAATGTTTTTGACGTCATTCTGTTATAGCAAAGTGTCGACCTGGTAGTCACTCATTTAGTGTGAGATTAGTAGTAAGCAAATGTAAAGTCATTTTACAGATTTCTGTAAAATATATGAACAGAATTTTTCTGTAGAACTCTTAACAGTTATATAAATAGACTACCTTTACATTAAACTTTGATAACATAAAGCTTTAAGTTGAAGATTTTAAAATTGATCTAGTGTTGCCAGTTAATTTACTTAACAAAAAACGAACAAAAAGGGAATAACCTAATAGTCTATAGTCTGGACTATAGAATAGTCTATAGTCTGGACTATAGAATAGTCTATAGTCTAGACTATAGAATAGTCTATAGTCTGGACTATAGAATAGTCTATAGTCTGGACTATAGAATAGTCTATAGTCTGGACTATAGAATAGTCTATAGTCTGGACTATAGAATAGTCTATAGTCTGGACTATAGAATAGTCTATAGTCTGGACTATAGAATAGTCTATAGTCTGGACTATAGAATAGTCTATAGTCTGGACTATAGAATAGTCTATAGTCTGGACTATAGAATAGTCTATAGTCTGGACTATAGAATAGTCTATAGTCTGGACTATAGAATAGTCTATAGTCTGGACTATAGAATAGTCTATAGTCTGGACTATAGAATAGTCTATAGTCTGGACTATAGAATAGTCTATAGTCTGGACTATAGAATAGTCTATAGTCTGGACTATAGAATAGTCTATAGTCTGGACTATAGAATAGTCTATAGTCTGGACTATAGAATAGTCTATAGTCTGGACTATAGAATAGTCTATAGTCTGGACTATAGAATAGTCTATAGTCTGGACTATAGAATAGTCTATAGTCTGGACTATAGAATAGTCTATAGTCTGGACTATAGAATAGTCTATAGTCTGGACTATAGAATAGTCTATAGTCTGGACTATAGAATAGTCTATAGTCTGGACTATAAAATAGTCTATAGTCTGGACTATAAAATAGTCTATAGTCTGTACTATAAAATAGTCTATAGTCTGGACTATAGAATAGTCTATAGTCTGGACTATAGAATAGTCTATAGTCTGGACTATAGAATAGTCTATAGTCTGGACTATAGAATAGTCTATAGTCTAGGACTATAGAATAGTCTATAGTCTAGACTATAGAATAGTCTATAGTCTAGGACTATAGAATAGTCTATAGTCTGGACTATAGAATAGTCTATAGTCTGGACTATAGAATAGTCTATAGTCTGGACTATAGAATAGTCTATAGTCTGGACTATAGAATAGTCTATAGTCTGGACTATAGAATAGTCTATAGTCTGGACTATAGAATAGTCTATAGTCTGGACTATAAAATAGTCTATAGTCTGGACTATAAAATAGTCTATAGTCTGGACTATAAAATAGTCTATAGTCTGGACTATAGAATAGTCTATAGTCTGGACTATAGAATAGTCTATAGTCTGGACTATAGAATAGTCTATAGTCTGGACTATAGAATAGTCTATAGTCTGGACTATAGAATAGTCTATAGTCTAGACTATAGAATAGTCTATAGTCTGGACTATAGAATAGTCTATAGTCTGGACTATAGAATAGTCTATAGTCTGGACTATAGAATAGTCTATAGTCTGGACTATAGAATAGTCTATAGTCTGGACTATAGAATAGTCTATAGTCTGGACTATAGAATAGTCTATAGTCTGGACTATAGAATAGTCTATAGTCTGGACTATAGAATAGTCTATAGTCTGGACTATAGAAAAGTCTATAGTCTGGACTATAGAATAGTCTATAGTCTGTACCAAAGTATATTAATAAAGTAGCGACATCTCTTGTTGTACAACAACATCTACAACAACCACATATATTTTGTTTTTGGAATAATTTAAGATTGTGTCAAAATAAAATTTCCTTGAACAACAATGTGAACAAAACATAAATAAAAAATATTACTTTTAAGTTAAAAATATTAACAATTTAATTATATTATTATATATTATACAATTTATTACACTTTTAAACTACTTTAAAACCACTTTTAATTCACTTTTTCAACTTTTCACAAATTTTAACAAATAGCAAAACACAATTTAAAAATGGCGACGTAAACAATGTTAACAATTTTCAAAACAAACTTTGACAACTTGCTTCATTTATCTAGTTAAAAAAAAATAGTCAGCTGTTCAAGTGATGCTACTTTATTAATATACTTTGGTCTGTACTATAGAATAGTCTATAGTCTGGACTATAGAATAGTCTATAGTCTGGACTATAGAATAGTCTATAGTCTGGACTATAGAATAGTCTATAGTCTGGACTATAGAATAGTCTATAGTCTGGACTATAGAATAGTCTATAGTCTGGACTATAGAATAGTCTATAGTCTGGTCTATAGAATAGTCTATAGTCTGGTCTATAGAATAGCCTCTAGTCTGGGCTATAGAATAGCCTCTAGTCTGGACTATAGAATAGCGTATAGTCTGGACTATAGAATAGCCTATAGTCTGGACTATAGAATAGTCTATAATATGGACTATTCATTAGTCTATAGTATGGACTATTGATTAGTCTATAGTATGGACTATTATTCTATAGTCTGAATATATAGTCTGAACTATAGCTTAGTCATCACGCTGTTTGATAATCTAATTAATAGGTGTTAGAGATCTAGAGCACAAAACAGTAAACCATTTTTTACATATTTTCATTTTTTAATAAAAAAACCCAATAACCAAATTTAGCCAAAAGAAAAAAAAATCGAAAAAAAGATAAACCAAAAACTTTTTAAACTAACCTTCATAGCCTTCATTATCATGTATTTCTCGTGGAGGACCCACAATATTTTCTTTACCCTCTAACACAGCCAACAGACATTGATGTATGCAAATATACTGCTGTTCCGTTTGCACCATCCAAACACGTTCTAGGGAAATAAATTATTTTCAAGATTTTTAAAAAATTGGAATATAAAAAAATATTAAGTTACCTTTTCTCATGGCATAAACAATACCAAAGATATCGACAAAATCGGAGGTATTGATTTGCAGCAAAATACGATCTAATGTAATAAAAGTACCCGAGCGGCCAACACCAGCACTGCAATGTACAACAATAGGACGCTGTTCGGTGCCAATACGATCGCGGAAAGCTCTAACAAAACGGACTAAAGTTTGTGGAGGATTTGGTACACCAAAATCGGGCCAGGTGGTGAAATGGAAATGGCGTACAATTCTTTGTTCACTGCCCTATAAAATTAAAATAAATTTAATTATTTTTTCTTTAGATTTAATAAATTATTTGACCCCACTTACCCTGCACACCATAAACTCGGTCATAATCCAATCTGGATAATGACTATCATTTAATATTTGAACTTTAATATCACCATAAAATACTGGTACGGTATCATTTGGCCAATATTGATCACATTTCTCACGACCCTTTTCAAAACATCTCGTCAACATAACAATAGCGCGTGAATTACTCTCCCAACACATGCGCCAGAAATCATCACGTGTCGAATGTAGAGGACCCTGTGTCACTATAAATTCTCTAGGACTATTATGACCGGGCACATAATTAGCATTTATATAGTCCGAACCCTCATCATCGTCCACAGGTTGTAGTTTGAAACGTGAGTGATCGTATGGCAAAATATTGGTAAAACGATTTTTGGGACGATTACAGGGTAGATCAGCAAATGTACAGGGTTGATCGCGACCCACATGTTTGAGTTCATCAAACTCTTCGGAAAAGCGAAAATCTGAATCGGCCGACATCATGCGATAATGTTCGGCAAAGTTTTTAATTAATATTGGACGATTTTGTTCTATCACACTGTCCGGCAGAGACATATTGTCATTGGCTCGAGAATCTTTAGTTGTTTTGCGGCAATTATTACGTCGCCGTTTATAGAATACCAGGGTTACGAGTAGTATCAAAATAATTGTTAGGGGAACGGTTACAGCGACAATAAGAGAGGTGTTGTCTTGATCTGGGGGAGATTGAAATAAATATGTTATTATAAAGTCTAGAAATGATTTTATATAATTAGACGTTTTAAGAATTGGTTCCACATCTCAACTTACCGGGCGATGTTAACAAATCTTTAGGTTTTAATTAAGCAAGACATAAAATAATTTTGGAATAGAGTTTTTAAAATAAGATTTAAAAAATATATTGGAAACTAATTAAATTTCATTATTCTCTTTAAAAAGGTCTTTCGGAAAACATATTGTTATTGAAACTTTTCTAATTTCTCCCAAATATTTATAGAATTATGAACTTTAACTTTTTAAAATAACTTTAAAGTGTGTTTCTTCAATTTTGAAAAACTTACCGGTTTGTATTGGGAAACTGTAAGCGGTATCGGTGAACTTATCGGGAGCTGTAAAGGCACGAACTTTAACGCGATATGTAGTACCCGATTTCAAAGGACCATTACAATAGCCGCTCTTGCGATTATCACAATTCTCGGTACCAATGGTAAAATCTTCTACCGAACGATTTTCAAAGGGATAATAAGGTTCGACTGCTTGATAAGGCAACCAAACACTATACGACTGAACATCATGCCAACTGGGCATTTCCAAACCGGAAGCATTTTTGGTATCATCCTCGGCCACAATAATGGTATACATGCGCACCTAAGTAAAACATTTCAAAATTGTAAAACAAATATTTTTAATTAAAAAGTAAAGAGGGAACTTACCGGTCCATTTTGATCTGAGAAATAATTTTTTCTAAAACGTATTTGTATGGTTGAAGAACTGCGATAAACTTCGGTGGGTACCACTTGGGTGGCTGGTCGCGGTGGTGCTAATATAGGCATTGTTTGTTTATATTCCCTTTCAGGTCCATAACCTATAGATGTTTTAGCTTGTATTTTAAAAACATATGTCTCTCCCGGTTTAAGATTCTTTATAGAACCCGTTGATTCCGATGAATCGAAATCCAAAGTTTTTCTTTCCGTCATATTATTAATATTCATGTAAGTTATAGAGAATTGTCGTATAATACCATTTGCCTCACTTTGAGGCAACGACCATTCGAACAGCACCTCACTAGGTTCCACATTAAGAGGTAGGAAGCGTTCAACTTTGCCAGGGACAGCTTCATTAGTGCTAAAACTAGCCGATAAAGGAGAACTGCTGCGTAATACTGAAGATTCCGTGCCCGATCTCACTACCACCGTAAAAGTATAATTACGATGGGGCTTAAGATCAGTAATGGTTATTTCATTCTTGGTGGTAATATTTTGCGCCAAAATATTATCTGCCGTCAGATATTGTACATCGAAATCATTAAATTCACCCTTTGGTATATCCCATCTCAAAGAAATCTCAGTATCAGTAATATTTGTAGCATGTAAAAGGGTTATAGGTTCGGGGAATAATCTGTCTTGACGTTGGATGGGTAAACTGGAAACTCCACCACTAACAGTCCATACAGTGATATTATAAAGACGTCCTGGCACTAAACCTGTAAACGTTACCTTACGATCTGTATCATTAGCCAACTTTTCTTTATCTTTAATTTCTTGATCTCCCAGAGAGAAACGATAGATATCGAATTTCGATGAAGATTGAGGTGTTGGGGTGTAGGACAAGGTGATGGTATCACGTTCATCTTCTTGTTTATCATTGACTACGACAACTTCGGATTGTATAAGAGGCATTGTACGTGTAGATAGGTGGGTTGTACCCGAATAAATGCCATAAGAAGTGGTTTGTATATCGAATTTGTATTGCACGCCCGGCATGAGATCGCCAATGAGAACGCGAACGGTGGAAATATCGTCGGCTGTTGGAGAAAATATAAAAATAAATTAATTTTTATGCTGTTACTGATCCACAATTAAAGCTAGTTTTGAAATATATAGGGACTTCCGGTCAAAGATATAGTTATATATAGACTATAAACAAGTTTAGTCTATAGTGTAGTCTATAGACTAGTCTATAGTCTAGTCTGTAGTCTAGTCTATAGTCTAGTCTATAGTCTAGTCTATAGTCTAGTCTATAGTCTAGTCTATAGTCTAGTCTATAGTCTAGTCTATAGTCTAGTCTATAGTCTAGTCTATAGTCTAGTCTATAGTCTAGTCTATAGTCTAGTCTATAGTCTAGTCTATAGTCTAGTCTATAGTCTAGTCTATAGTCTAGTCTATAGTCTAGTCTATAGTCTAGTCTATAGTCTAGTCTATAGTCTAGTCTATAGTCTAGTCTATAGTCTAGTCTATAGTCTAGTCTATAGTCTAGTCTATAGTCTAGTCTATAGTAGTCTAGTCTATAGTCTAGTCTATAGTCTAGTCTAGTCTAGTCTAGTCTAGTCTATAGTCTAGTCTATAGTCCAGTCTAGTCTATAGTCTAGTCTATAGTCTAGTCTATAGTCCAGTCTAGTCTATAGTCTAGTCTATAGTCTAGTCTATAGTCTAGTCTATAGTCTAGTCTATAGTCTAGTCTATAGTCTAGTCTATAGTCTAGTCTATAGTCTAGTCTATAGTCTAGTCTATAGTCTAGTCTATAGTCTAGTCTATAGTCTAGTCTATAGTCTAGTCTATAGTCTAGTCTATAGTCTAGTCTATAGTCTAGTCTATAGTCTAGTCTATAGTCTAGTCTATAGTCTAGTGTTCTAGTCTATAGTCTAGTCTATTAGTCTAGTCTATAGTCTAGGCAATAGTCTAGCCTTATCTATAGTCGAGTTTAAAGTCTAGTCTATAGACTGTATATACTTTAGTCTGCAGTCTAATCTATAGTCTAGTCTATAGCCTTGTCTACAATCTAGAAAATTAATGGGGCCTACAATTCCCGGTAGTTTTAGAATATTTTAAAATTTTAGTAAACATTATTAATTCTTACCTGATTTATTTTCTGAGACATTTTTAGTTTGAGTCTTTGACGGATTATCGGTGGGCCACCATTTAAGTATATACGACTCTACTCTTCCTTCTGGTTTAGGCCATTCCAAAGTAATATTACGTGAATCTACTAGAGGTATAATATTCGATACGGGATTCGGAGGAACAGTAGTATTGACTTCTTGAGGTGTAGGACTTTCCACAGTAAAACTAACACTATTCACTTGTATTGTATATTTTTCACCTTTCGTCATATCGGTAATTTCGGCCTCAGTGGAGCGCACACTCGGTAAACGTACCCACTGCTGTTCCGATTCAGTGCGATAGCGTATGGTATATTCGGTGAAATCGCTATTTTCTGGTGGAGACCAATGAGCCAAAACGGAATTACTGCGCACTGTTTCTATAGTTAGATTTCTAGGTGGATTGGGATCTGGGGATTTAAAAGAATTTTAATTAAATGTTATGTTTTAAGGTAAAGTTTTTAAATACGTACACACAGCCTGGAAATAGGCATGAGGTTCACTTCTTAAATTATGACTAACAGCAAACACCTTGACCTCATAACCAGCTCCGGGATGTAGATTTTTAATAACCAAGCGCGACTCTTTGGTAAATACGGTACGCACTTCCGAGGTGCCATTGCGTGAATATAATACTTCATATTGTTCCTGTTTAGAATTAACATCACTCTTCCAGCTGATGTTTAGACCCATTTTAATAGATTTCAAATCTTCTATAATGGGCGAAGAAGGTCTAGTCACTACATATATGGTGGTTTCATTCGATTCCATTTTCTTTGATAGGGCCTGAACAGAAACGGAATAATTACGTCCTGGCAGGAGAGACTCTAAACTAAATCTAGTTCTTTCGGTGGATAGGGTACTGGTATCACCATTAAATGTCTCCAATTCATGATAAACAATACGATATTCATCTTGTGTTGAGGCTGGATCGGGTTCCCAGGTTATAATCATATTATTGCTTTTATCATCCGAAAATGAACGTAAGTTTCTAACGGGTAGAGGACGTAAGGTAACATCTCCGGTGGCGGGCCAGGAGGTAACTTTACCCGATACTGTTTTGACTATAACATTAAAAGTTTTACCCGGTTCGGGTATATCACGAAAATCAAAATATGCTATAGGATCATCAGATCTGGTGACAGTAGGTTGACGTCTCGATGCCGCATAGGATACCTGATATTTATCAAACTCCGATACACCCTTCGGGGCCTCCCACAGCACCCGAAATGAATTTGAGGTTATGTAGTCCTTATCAAACGTAACATTTAACGGTCGCAATGGCACTGTACGATATTGAGCGGTGGTGGGTAATGATATCTCATCTTCAGACATAGTTTGCACCGATATATTATAGGCACGACCAGGTACTAAACCTTTAAAAGCCGCCTGAGCCGGACCTGGTGGTTCACCCTCTTTCTCCACATATAAAACACTTTCCAAAGCATCTGGCGGTTCTATAGACACTTTATAATGTGTATAAATGCCAGCAGGATATGGTGGCTGCCAAAGGACGAGCAATGTGGTTTCATTACGAAACCAAACGATAAATTTACCCGGTGTATTGGGTTCTATATAGTTGAGATTGGTTTGGCGTTGGCGGGGCAAGTGTTTACATTATATGGATGGAAGTGTGTGTGTGTGTATATGGCGATGATGATGTTGAAAGATAGATGTGACAACAAACAAAGAACGGGAGTATAAACGAGCGAGATTTAAACGAATTTTTACACATGAGTTTGTAGGTTTCATGTTGCATGTTAGGGATGGCAAGCATACACACGATAAACAGTAACAAAACCAGAAGTTGTGGCGAACATTTTTCAATGATTTTACATGGAAAAAGAAAAAGGAGATAAAAAAAAAATTGTTCATATGAGTTTTTGTAATTCTGGCAATAATATTGTATATGAATATTACAAAACAAAAAAAAAAAATTATTGGAAAATATATTATTATATTTCCTTTATTGTGTTAAAATAAAAACAAGCTGAGGCAAATGCAGTTTTATAACGGTCTTGACGAAATTTTAAATATCCTCCACAGAGCTTTTAATCATATTTATTAAACATTTAATCAAATCGAAGTATAGTTTCATTAATGATTTTTACTCAAAAAATAAGTTTAATCGATTTTAAAAACCAATATAAAGATTTTTATTGGATGCCAATTAGATTGAGTCAAAGATTCTAAATCTTCAAAGTTTAAAACAGTTATTTTAATCAAATTAATTAATATGTTAATCAACACAGTTCGTTTCATCATTGTATATTAAAAGTTTAATTAAATGGAAGAAAGGTTTCTGTAAAGTTTTAACTTAGATCTTATAAAGATAGAATTAAAGTTTATGGATTATAGCAATACTTTTAATTAAATCAATTAATATGTTAATCAAAATAAGTTGTTGATACTTCAATGCTTTTATTGAAGGATACCAAAATCAGTTTTTCTAACGATTACCTAGAGGGTTGCTCAACTAAATATGAATTTTCCTCTTGACTTATGGAGGATATATAAATTGCTGCTTATTTTTTCCCAAAAAAATTCAGATCAATTGATGCAGTGAATTGGAAAAAAAATATCCTTAATATTTACAAAATACATACCAGGCAAATGTTTGCAAACATGCATAAAATTTTTATATATAATTTAACAACTATAAATTGAAAGTGTTAGTAACAAATCAATAAAACTACAAATTAAATAAAATTGTTTAAAAGAAATAATTACAAACGTTTTGCAATGAATTAAAATAAAATATTTAAATACTTACAGAAATAAAAAAAGAGCTAGAAATAGATTACAAACTTAAAAACTACTAAATAGTGAAACCAGCAGATTCTCAAAAGCGATTGGAAAGTTAATCAAATGAACCTATATGAAAATCATGCGAAAGAATCCGATATCGGGGAACTATCAATAAATATTACTAAAAAGGGTCAGATTCGGGAACATTTTTTAAACCTATCTCTATAAGCATCGGTGGTTCAGTGGTAGAATGCTCGCCTGCCACGCGGGCGGCCCGGGTTCGATTCCCGGCCGATGCAATTTTAATTATTTTGTCCACCATAACCCTTGATATGGTCCTTCAAAGAGGGTGACACTCATTAATCATAATTGTAAACCATTTTTGATTATTTATAATTTTCATTTAATCATCTAAAATCCCGATTATACCCATCATTGCCAGCTTCCATTTACAAAATGGTCCTTCGAGACTTTATATGTTAAGGAGTTAATAGAAGAGTTTAAACTTTTCAAACATATAAAATCATGATCTATAAGCATCGGTGGTTCAGTGGTAGAATGCTCGCCTGCCACGCGGGCGGCCCGGGTTCGATTCCCGGCCGATGCAATTCAATTATTTTGAATATAAACTGGTCAAAAGTTCGGGAGTTAGTAATAACTTATAAAACTTAGCATGACTTCTTATATATTATATATAATTTTTGCTTTCAATTATCAAAAATTTATATTATTCTTTTCAATCTCGTTTAAGATTCTAATGTCTAAAATATTGAACTCAATATGGTCCTTTGGAACTTTCTGGTTAGTTTGTTTTAGGTGTAAACTTTAAAGAACAATTTTTACATGATTTTCAATAATTTGTTGATTGTTTAAATTTACATTAGACCCTCGAAATTGTGATTATTATCATTTTCTGAAGTATACAATAATGAACTAAAATGGGTCCTTCGAACCTTGATAGAATGATGTATTAAGCCCGTTAGGATAACTTTGACCGATCAAACATTCAAAAAGTATAATATCAGATGGCACAAGCATCGGTGGTTCAGTGGTAGAATGCTCGCCTGCCACGCGGGCGGCCCGGGTTCGATTCCCGGCCGATGCAATTTAGATTTTTTATTAAAGTTTGCTACAGAGGCTTCATAAAGATTAATAGAATTAAGATGTGCAACTTATATTACAGTTTTTAAAAGTGATCCCTAAGATTCATAAATCGGCCAAAAGATATATCTCTTCTTAGTTTTTGTTACAAATTTGGGGAAAAAATCTTTGAAAGTCTTTGCCACTATTTCATAAGCATCGGTGGTTCAGTGGTAGAATGCTCGCCTGCCACGCGGGCGGCCCGGGTTCGATTCCCGGCCGATGCAATTTACGTTTTTTAGTGAAATTTGTTCGGATTAAAAACATGTAGCTTTCCTGCAGATGAAGGAATTAAAATTAAGAATAGATCTGATTCTAAAATCTGATGAGGAGTATATCAAAGGATTGTATGTACTATTTTGCTTTGAAGATTTATACTCAAATTTTATAACAAGAAACATACGATTTTGGAAAATCGGTCAAAAGATATATATTTTGTTAATTTTAGTTCTTTATTTGGAAGTTAATCCACTAAAGTCTATATCCGCATTCCACAAGCATCGGTGGTTCAGTGGTAGAATGCTCGCCTGCCACGCGGGCGGCCCGGGTTCGATTCCCGGCCGATGCAATCCACTTTTTATCAAAGATTACGTCTTGCTTAAAAGGGACATGATTGTAAGAAAGCATTCCGAAAGAATCGTAGATTTAAGAAGTCGAGTTATACAAAGCTGGTGTTCAAACTTCAACAGAGTTTAGATTTAGAATGATTGAAAAATTACATGTTTAAAAGGGACATGTTGTAAAAAAGCATTCCGAAAGAATCGTAGATTTAAGAAGTCGAGTTATACAAAGCTGGGTTTGAAACTTCAACAGAGTTTAGATTTAGAATGATTGAAAATAATTACGTTTTCGAATATTTTGGAGTATTATTTTGCGAATATTTTCCGATTCTTTATAAGCTTCAGATTTTTCACTTCTATTGACGTATGTCAAGCGGGGATTTTATAAGCATCGGTGGTTCAGTGGTAGAATGCTCGCCTGCCACGCGGGCGGCCCGGGTTCGATTCCCGGCCGATGCATGTTTCGACTTTTTAGAATTATTAAAGATGCTATTTAAAAATAGATCACTGTGTGATCGAATTTAATCCCTAGAAGATCCAAGAGATTCAAATAAAAGAGTTAATGTTGATTGATTTTGGGATTTATGAAGTGTTGTTGTGTCTTAAACGTCTCGGTTTTTAGTAAAGATCAAGATTTCTATGATATTGCAGAAGAAGATTTATTTTAACATTTTCATGTTTATATATCTAGCAATATTTGGAATATATTTTTAAAATCGGTAATTAATAAGCATCGGTGGTTCAGTGGTAGAATGCTCGCCTGCCACGCGGGCGGCCCGGGTTCGATTCCCGGCCGATGCAATCTGATTTTTTGTTGTAATTAGATAAAAAATTTTGAAAATAAACTGATAAATATATATTTTAACATAAAATAGTTACTATTATAAATCAATCTTAGAGAAAAAATTGCTATAATAAATCTTAGACTAGGAAATTTTGATAAAAGCAAAATAGATTTATTTCAGTTTAGATAGATGAGAAGTATAGTATAGTAAACCATAAATTAAGATAATAATTAAAATAAAGTGCTCACAAACTATAAATTTATAAAGTGTTTTAGTTAAGACTAATAAATAAATCATAGTTTATGTGTTAATATAATATTTAATATAATAAAACCCATTTTACCTCTTAGAATTTTAATATCCAGTAAATCTTTATGTCTGGTTCTCCGTACTTTTTGTGTATTGTAAGTGAGTAGTAAATTAAATTTTAGTATTAGTTACAAGTTATATTTAAAATATAAATAAATAATACAAAAATAAAACCATAATAAACCATTAATTAAACCCCAGAAAACCAATTTAAAAAAAATCAATAAGCCATAAAACTTAAAAACCCAGAAAATTAAATTCATAAATTAAAAAACATAAAACCAAAAGAAAATATTAATAAAAACACAAAAACATTATAAAACATTAACAAAATTTTAATAAAAAACACAAATAATAATAACAATAATTAAAAACAAAAAAAATCAAAAATAACATTTATTTGTTCGTTTTGTAGCATTTTGTTGACGTGACTTACTTGTGGTAAAATTTCGACTTGTATAGGCAACCGATTCTTTGCCATCGTAAATGGTATAGGCTTGCACCTGATATGTGGCACCGGGCGTTAATTCTTTAGCACTATGTTGGAATGTTGAATCATTAACATGGAATACTCTATTGTACGAGCTGGAAGCTTCAGATAAACCCAAAACTTTTATTTTAAATGCTGTATAGTTTCCCTGAGTCGGTGGTGACCATTGGATAATAGCATTTTTACTGCTACGCACCTGTACGGATAGATTTGAGGGTGGATCGGGTGCTGGAAATGAAAAAAAATTCAAATATATAGATTAGATTGGATTTCTGGATTAGCGCAGTAAATTAAATTAACATTTTTATTATAAGCATCGGTGGTTCAGTGGTAGAATGCTCGCCTGCCACGCGGGCGGCCCGGGTTCGATTCCCGGGCGATGCATCAGCGACTTTTTGCTTCATTTATATTAAGTTACTAAGCGGAAAGTATATCGGTAAAATGCGGTTAATTTATTTCTATAGATCTCCAACAAATTTAGTTAAAAGGATTTGATGTACGTACATTTTCTAGCTCAGGAGGTTAAGTCGAAATTTTGAAATATATCTTTAAGAAAAATTTTATTGAAATTATATTTAGATTATGATATTTATACAAAAGACGCATAAGCATCGGTGGTTCAGTGGTAGAATGCTCGCCTGCCACGCGGGCGGCCCGGGTTCGATTCCCGGCCGATGCAATTCTACTATTTTCTTGATTTTCACTGATTTTTTGAACATTTCTCAAGTCCTTTTTATATTCATTCAAAAACACAAAATGGAAAAAATTGAAATTTCTTCATTCTCGCATTGGACATATTCTGTCCAGTTCAAATCTAGTTAGCTCAATTCTAATTAAGTTCAAGTTCTGTTTAAGTTCAGTTTTAGTTCAGTTCTAGTTCAGTTCTAGTTCAGTTCTAGTTCAGTTCTAGTTCAGTTCTAGTTCAGTTCTAGTTCAGTTCTAGTTCAGTTCTAGTTCAGTTCTAGTTCAGTTCTAGTTCAGTTCTAGTTCAGTTCTAGTTCAGTTCTAGTTCAGTTCTAGTTCAGTTCTAGTTCAGTACTAGTTCAGTTCTAGTTTAGTTCTAGTTTAGTTCTAGTCCAGTTCTAGTTCAGTTCTAGTTCAGTTCCAGTTCAGTTCCAGTTCAGTTCCAGTTCAGTTCCAGTTCAGTTCAGTTCCAGTTCCAGTTCAGTTCAGTTCAGTTCCAGTTCAGTTCCAGTTCAGTTCCAGTTCAGTTGAAGTTCAGTTGTAGTTCAGTTTTACTTCAGTTCTAGTTCAGTACATTTCTTGTTCAGTTCTAATTTAGTTCTGTTTAAATTCAGTTCAAGTCTAATCCTAGCTCAGTTCTAGTTCAGTTTTAGATAAATTCCTGTTCAGTTATAGTTTAGGTATACAGTAGTTTTCCGATTTAACGACCATTCAATTCTACGAACATCGCTTTTAACGAACAAGCTAATTTTTCCTATTGACTACCTTAAATAACGAACAAAACTTGTTTTTTGTACTCTGTTTAACGAACTAATAAAAATATTATTATTTAAATGAAGATAAAATGACATTTATCAAAAATAACAAATAACCTAAGTTGTAGCGGTGCTTTTATACCCAAAACTGTAACACATTCTGGGTTCTTATTAAATTTTAGTTCGATGTAGCTATGTCCGTCCGTCCTTCAGATAATGACTTTAACGCTCATTACTCGCTTAACAATACTAGTACGCCGTTGAAATTCGATTCAAACATGTTCTATACTAACCGAAATCTCTAACAAATTTTATGGGAATCGGTCCATAATTGACCTTACCCTCTATATCAGTCCCCCTTAAGAAAATTACTTCAACGCTCATTACTCGCTTAAAAATACGAGTATAGCGATGAACTTCGAGAAATAACTTTAACGCTCATGACTGAATTAAAAATACAGCGATGAAATTCGACACAAATATGGTTTGAAGGTGGGTATATAAGATTCGGAATGTTTTGTGCTATTTTTATAAAAAAAAAGAATTGATTTTTATAAAATACATTTAAAAAATATTTTATGTACCTATTTTTAATTATTTTCTAGGGTGATCGACTCGATTTTTCAACCGGTTTTAAAACCGGTTTTTTCTGCTTTACCAGTGGCGGTTTTTTCTTAATGTTGATTTTTCGAATATCGAATAACCCGGTTTTTTCACTTTTTAAAAACCGGTTTCGAATACTTTTATTTGCTTTGTATTCAAAGATTATTTAAATGAAATTTTTAAGTGAATAATAATACAGCCCGTCTAAATTTTAAAAATATTCGAGTCGAGGAACTAGCGTATATTTTTCTACAGCTCCTTTGGTTAAACTTCTTTGATTTTCCTAATTAATTAAAAAAATTTATTTGTAAAATTGATAACTGTTTGATAAAATTTTATCAATCTTAAGATTATATTCCAATTACAATAATTAATTTACGGCTGAAATTTTATGGAAGTGTTGGAATGCCTATGCAAATTTCCTAAACAGGGCTTTTAAAATAAGCTAGGATTACATAGTACCTTATGTTTAACAGAAGTGTCCCACTTTTTTCCTAATTTTTTTTATATTAAAGAAATAATGTAAATCAGACGACTAGATCTAAAGTTATAATCTTTTAAACTGTTAAAAATCATTTCGGGCCATGTTTTATTAATCAAATTTAAACATAAACATTAAGTTTTTTAAATTAAAATATATTTTTTTATTTATAATGAAAAACCGGTTAACCGGTTTTTTCTGTATTTGAAAAATATCAACCGGTTTTTTTTTAAATGTCAACTATTCGAACTATTCGAAAACCGGTTTTTGGAAAATGTCGAATAATCGATCACCCTATTATTTTCCTACCAAAAACCCACGTTTTAGTTAGTACTGCATATAACGAACTTTTCAATTTTACGAACAGGCCTGACAACATATGGGTTCGTTAAATCGGAAAACTACTGTACTTTAGTAATCAGTTTATCATTAAATATTAATTGATTTCGATTAAAATACTTATCAAAATTTTCAATAGAATGAAATAGTTCCACTTACAGAAAAGACGCATAAGCATCGGTGGTTCAGTGGTAGAATGCTCGCCTGCCACGCGGGCGGCCCGGGTTCGATTCCCGGCCGATGCATTCAGATTTTTTTAATAGTTATATATACAATAATATGCTACTCTTTAGAAAAATATGATGTGGTAATCCATCATATTGATCTAATTTAAATAAAGTAGTACATATTACTGATTTGGTCCAAATTATTTGATTAAAAATCAGGTCAAATAAAGGTCAGGGTTAATATTACATACAAATTATTACGAATTTATAATGTATTTAAATATCAAGTTTTTGAACTTATTTTGAAAATTTAACAATTTTTTACTATATCTACAGATAGGATCACAGAAGCATCGGTGGTTCAGTGGTAGAATGCTCGCCTGCCACGCGGGCGGCCCGGGTTCGATTCCCGGCCGATGCAGTAATACTTTTTTTAATTTTAGTTAAGTTTTTAATATTTTGGTTATTGTGATACTATTTCGTTATACATTAAAATCCATCATTTGTTTTGTAATTTTGGAGTACTATCTGTCAAAAACTTCTTCGATGTTTGGTATTAATTTAGTATATTATACATATAATATTCTGACTTTGTTGTTATTATTAGAAATATGTTTAAAAAAAAGTATAATTGCATCGGCCGGGAATCGAACCCGGGCCGCCCGCGTGGCAGGCGAGCATTCTACCACTGAACCACCGATGCTTATAAAAAATTTATGTTTAAATAGAAAAATATAAATTTCCAACAATTAGACAAACTGAAAACTGACACTTAAATCTTATCTAAATACCAGTATTAGTTGAATTAAATTAAACAAAATTGATCACTGACCACTACTGATAATGAGAAAAGAAAACGAGAGAAATTATAGTGATAACTAGGGAATGAAAGAAGTGTTTGAAGTCTTCTTCCCCAACTCCACAAGCATCGGTGGTTCAGTGGTAGAATGCTCGCCTGCCACGCGGGCGGCCCGGGTTCGATTCCCGGCCGATGCATCTCTTTTTTGTGTTTATAAGTAATGGTTAGCAAAATATGAGCACTAAATCAGGTTTGTTGTGTGTGTTGAATAACTTTTGCAAAATTTATTGCTTGGCGGCTTTAAGTTATGCACATCTGAAGTTAAAGTATAGTTTTTGTTAAGCAAAGTGATGAAAAAGTGAAAGTTAAAAACATCTTTGAAAAAACTGGCAAAACTACTAATACAAAGTACAGTAAAATCTATAAAACTAAATGTCAAATCGCATAAACATGTTAAATATTTAATACATGTCTAAACTTTAAAAGTATACAGCTTCCAATAGAAGACAACAATTATTTATTATTTTGAATTTTATAAAGAGGTTTTACTGTATTTGTCTCGAAAGTTTAAAATCCATAATTAATATTCTGTTATTTAGCGCCAAGTTTTCTGTAAGCATCGGTGGTTCAGTGGTAGAATGCTCGCCTGCCACGCGGGCGGCCCGGGTTCGATTCCCGGCCGATGCAATTCAACTTTCTTTTTTGTTTACTATGTTAACAATCAATTAAATATATTTTACAGTTTGGTATAAATTATCCTAAAATCAAATGGTATGCTTTTAGTTTATGTAAATATTTTTAATTTATGTTCATGGCATAAAATTTATCTGTAAATATTTGCATTGCAAAAATATTTAAATGTTTACTTAACTAATGAATGCAACAAAAAAAAAACGTAAATAATTTATTATGTTTTGGAGCATAAATAAGGAAAAATGGTTAATTTTAACAAGTTTGGGGCAATTCATAATAAGACCAACGATGAATATAATAAAACAACAATACTTTTAGTTTAATAGTTTTATGTGACCTAAGATATTAAAGTCTCAAACATGTTGTGGTTATTTTTGTAGCTACAGTTGGTTCTTTGGCCACCGCCCGCCCTACCACAAATTTCATTAAATTCCCAAAATAGGGGCCAACATAAACACTATAACAGGCAAATATTATTACGTTTGTTAATCCAGAAATGACGAAATCATTTTGTACATATTCAAATACCTCATATTAAGCACACTTGCTACCTCGCTCTCCCTAACACCCACTCTCTTTAGGTCAGTTTTAGGGTGAGTTTATTTAGTTAGACTTATTACTTATGTTATATGTGTTCAAACATTCACATACAAACTCCCAACTCCCCAGCTAACGCCTTATAGGATTTTCTTCTTTAACAATACCTTAGAGTATAATAAACAGGGCTGAACCTTAAAGTTAAAGAAGACGCTATTATATATACCAGCCTATTTTGTATTCCCCCTCTATAGTAAACAAAATATTCCTTAAACCATTACATTGCAAACAATAATTAAAATGAGTAAGAGAATACTATGAATAGGGTTTCTGAAAACAACAATTTACCTGAAAATTTGTAATAGGTTGAGAAGTTTTGACTATAATCTAGTCTATAATCTTAGGCTATAAGCTGGATGGTCTATAATCTTGTTTTATGTCAGGACTAAAGTCTGGACTATATTCCACTCTATAATTTAGTCTATAATCGTGGCTATAGACTGGACAATAGTCTGGACTATAGTCCTACCATTAAACTAGATTATAGACCATCCAGCACACAGACTAAGATTATCGACTAGATTAAAGTCAGCACTACAGTATAGTCTGGACTGCAATATAGTTTTTAGTCTGTAGAATAGTCAAGTCTATAATTTGGACTTTCGTCTTGTTTAAATCCTGTTCTACCATTTAGACAATAGATAGTTTTTACTATGGTTTAGTCTATAGCTTTGACTATAGTTTAGTCTATAGCTTTGACTATAGTTTAGTCTATAGTTTTGACTATAGTCTAGTCTATAGACTAGCCTGTAGTGTAGCCTATCTTCTAGCCTAGAGTCTAGTCCGTAGACTAGTCTATAGTCTTGTATATAGTCTAGTCTATAGTCTAGTCTATAGTCTAGTCTATAGTCTAGTCTATAGTCTAGTCTATAGTCTAGTCTATAGTCTAGTCTATAGTCTAGTCTAGTCTAGTCTATAGTCTAGTCTATAGTCTAGTCTATAGTCTAGTCTATAGTCTAGTCTATAGTCTAGTCTATAGTCTAGTCTATAGTCTAGTCTATAGTCTAGTCTATAGTCTAGTCTATAGTCTAGTCTATAGTCTAGTCTATAGTCTAGTCTATAGTCTAGTCTATAGTCTAGTCTATAGTCTAGTCTATAGTCTAGTCTATAGTCTAGTCTATAGTCTAGTCTATAGTCTAGTCTATAGTCTAGTCTATAGTCTAGTCTATAGTCTAGTCTATAGTCTAGTCTATAGTCTAGTCTATAGTCTAGTCTATAATCTAGTCTATAGTCTAGTCTATAGTCTAGTCTATAGTCTAGTCTATAGTCTAGTCTATAGTCTAGTCTATAGTCTAGTCTATAGTCTAGTCTATAGTCTAGTCTATAGTCTAGTCTATAGTCTAGTCTATAGTCTAGTCTATAGTCTAGTCTATAGTCTAGTCTATAGTCTAGTCTATAGTCTAGTCTATAGTCTAGTCTATAGTCTAGTCTATAGTCTAGTCTATAGTCTAGTCTATAGTCTAGTCTATAGTCTAGTCTATAGTCTAGTCTATAGTCTAGTCTATAGTCTAGTCTATAGTCTAGTCTATAGTCTAGTCTATAGTCTAGTCTATAGTCTTCTAGTCTATAGTCTAGTCTATAGTCTAGTCTATAGTCTAGTCTATAGTCTAGTCTATAGTCTAGTCTATAGTCTAGTCTATAGTCTAGTCTATAGTCTATTCTATAGTCTAGTCTATAATTCTAGTTCTATAGTCTAGTCTATAATCTAGTCTATAGTCTAGTCTATAGTCTAGTCTATAGTCTAGTCTATAGTCTAGTCTATAGTCTAGTCTATAGTCTAGTCTATAGTCTAGTCTATAGTCTAGTCTATAGTCTAGTCTATAGTCTAGTCTATAGTCTAGTCTATAGTCTAGTCTATAGTCTAGTCTATAGTCTAGTCTAAGTCTATAGTCTAGTCTATAGTCTAGTCTATAGTCTAGTCTATAGCGTAGTCTATAGCGTAGTCTATAGTCTAGTCTATAGCGTAGTCTATAGTCTAGTCTATAGTCTAGTCTATAGTCGAGTCTATAGTCTAGTCTATAGTCTAGTCTATAGTCTATAGTTTAGTCCATAGTCTAGTCTATAGTCTAGTCTATGGTCTAGTCTATAGTCTAGTCTAGACTCTAGTCTATAGGCTAGTCTATAGTCCAGTCTATAGTCTAGTCTTTGGTTAAGTCTATAGTCCAGCCTATGGTGTACTCTATAGTCTACTTTATAGTCTCGGCTATAGTCTGGACTAAAGTCTACTCTATAGTCTAGTCTACTTTATAGTCTGGGCTATAATCTGGACTAAAGTCTAGTCTGTAGTATAAAATATAGTCTAGACTATACATAGTCTGGACTAAAGTCAAGTATACAGTCAATTCTATAGTCTGGACTATAGTATAGGATATAGTCTGATCTTTAGTCTGTGCTATAATCTAGTCTTTAGTTTTGTCAACAACCTCATCAGTAGTATAGTATATTCTGGACTGGAGTCTATTCTGTAGTAAAGTCTGCAGCCTATTCTATAATGTAGTCAATAGTATGAATTAGAGTCTAGTCTAGTCTGGACTATAGTTTAGTTTTTAATCTAAGATATGTAATCAAGTCTACAGTCTGTAGACTATTTTCGAAAATGACCTTATCTTAAAGTTAAGTTATGTCGGGAAATTGAAAACCCCTCTATTACAAATGTGTAGCTTAATTTAACATTATATAAAATTTCTTAAATTTTATTATTTTTTCTTTACAAAAAAAATTTATTTAGTTAAGCATGTGTGCATGAGTTGTTTGTGTGAGTTGGTGGGGGGAAACGGATATGTCAGTTGTAATTAATTAACGTTTGAAGCTTAAACGGAAGTTGTAAGTTTGTTTGTTTCTCGAGGTTTCTTTCATGAATTTTAATTTGGCAACAATATAAATGAGTTTTTTTTCGTGTTTTGGTAATTTTGGCAATAGTTTTGAATAGAAGTTGTTTTTTTATAAAATGTGTTTATAAAGTTCGTTGAACAATAACCTGTTAGCAGAAGTTTTGTAAATTTTGTTTCGAACAAAAACAAAATATATTTGATTGACTTTGAATTGCAAGCAATTGCATGTCTTGCGGTTGCTTTTGGTAAATGTTTATTTAATTTGTTATTTCCTAATTCTATAAACACAAAACAAAATTTATTTTTTTTTATGCAAAAATTTTCTTTTCTTTTAATGTTACATCATTTGCATTTTATATGACTGACTGCCTGCTAGTGGCTGTCAAATTATCTGCCTGACATTGGCCCACAAAGTAAATTTCATTTTATTTCATTTCATTTAAATCCCCAAATGATAATTACATATTAATTTTACTTTCTCTTTGTAATAGACTAAAATGCTTTTTGCAAAAATATTATTAACATTTTAAATGTTTGTGTTAATGGTGATGATGCGCTTTTTTAATGTTTTTGTGTGACGCAATGGCAATTTGTTAATTATTGTTTTTTATTTTTGCGAAATTAAAATTAATGTTGTTTTTACATTTATTTTAATGTAATCATTTTTTTATTAAATATTGTATAAATATGCTATGATATCAGTTTTGTAGAGAAAATTTTAAATAGTTATTCGTAGT
Source organism: Lucilia sericata (assembly GCF_015586225.1). Classification (NCBI taxonomy): domain Eukaryota; kingdom Metazoa; phylum Arthropoda; class Insecta; order Diptera; family Calliphoridae; genus Lucilia; species Lucilia sericata. The sequence continues at coordinate 295,962 of NW_023994476.1, forward strand.
TTTAGGGGGTTTTTAAATTGAAAAGTAACATTGTGTCTATAGTCTAGTCTAGTTTATAGTCTAGTTTAGAGTCTAGTTTATAGTCTAGTCTATAGTCTAGTCTATAGTCTAGTCTATAGTCTAGTCTATAGTCTAGTCTATAGTCTAGTCTATAGTCTAGTCTATAGTCTAGTCTATAGTCTAGTCTATAGTCTAGTCTATAGTCTAGTCTATAGTCTAGTCTATAGTCTACTCAGTAGTCTAGTATGCAGTTTAGTCTTGTCTATAGTCTAGTCTATAGTCTAGTCTATAGTCTAGTCTATAGTCTAGTCTATAGTCTAGTCTATAGTCTAGTCTATAGTCTAGTCTATAGTCTAGTCTAGTCTATAGTCTAGTCTATAGTCTAGTCTATAGTCTAGTCTATAGTCTAGTCCACAGTCTAGTCTATAGTCTAGTCTATAATCTAGTCTATAGTCTAGTCTATAGTCTAGTCTATAGTCTAGTCTATAGTCTAGTCTATAGTCTAGTCTATAGTCTAGTCTATAGTCTAGTCTATAGTCTATAGTCTAGTCTATAGTCTATAGTCTAGTCTATAGTCTAGTCTATAGTCTAGTCTATAGTCTAGGCTATAGTCTAGTCTATAGTCTAGTATATATTCTAGTATATAGTGTAGTCTATAGTCTAGAATATATTCTAGTATATAGCCTAGTCTATAGTCTAGTATAGTAGACTATAGGATAGTCTACTCTATAGTCTAGTCTATAGAGTAGTCTATAATCTAGTCCTTAGTTTAGTATTAGTTTAGTCAATAGTCTGGTCTATAGTCTAGTTGAACCTATGTATATTCCAGTCTAAAAAATAGTCCATAGTCTAGTATATACACCAAAACTTTTCGCATTATCACCAGTTTTCTGGAAATGTTTCTTATCTTCTTTGTTTAAAATGACAATTTGGAAAACAGATTTCAATTTGAACATTTTGTTGATTATCTTAACCAGTCTTTAATGTGCTTAGCCCAAACTTTGCTGGTGACAAACTGTAAAAGAACAGAGCAAAACCTACCCTTGTCCATATATGCATATTATTGCTTTTATGCAGAACTGCTAAACACCAAACCGGCATGATTATCTGCACAATTTCTGGCAAATGTATAAAGAATGATTTGAATTACTTAGCCCACACATTGATATGTAAATGCTGTCATTACAATTTAAATATATTAAATTAAATGCGTCTTAATACACTCTAAAACAAATTTGTAATTAATTTAATAATACATTTTCACGAATACACCACCTTAATTGTAAAACAATAAACATATAAACTAAAAGACAGACGATAACTGTAAAAAAGATTACAGTGGGAAATTTAAAGGAATAATTCTTATTAAGGGAAATTTACTTGTTTGAAAAGCCCTCCCAACTGTCAATCTACTTTAACCTTTTAGCAATTGCTTTCTTGTTAAGCTAGCTTTTACTGTTGTCACTATTTTCAAAATGATATCATTGCATTTTCAACATTTTAACCTGACATGTCATTTAATAATGTCCTTAATTGATATTTTTTTGCATTAATTCATTGTTATCTCTCATTTTAAAGTTTAAACTGTAAATGACAGCTACATATAAACGCCATAAAAAAGCGACTTTAAAAAAAATTGTAATAATAAAACCATTAACAGCCCACAATGTCAACTTCAAGCGACATTATGCACTTGACAAGGGCACAAAGCTGAGGTGTGAAAAGGAGAGAGAAGCAATAATAGCAATAGTGCTTTACACGGTTGTAACGAATTTTATTGTACCCTTCATCTAATTCAGTAAAATATTTCTGTCAAATTAAAATCAGGCAATAATTGTATTTCCAAGGTCCGAACACTTTCGTATATATTATATATTTTTCTAAGTGCTTACTACATCTCAGGGACTTATCTATTTATTACAAACAGAATGACAATTCTAAGACTCTTGTAAATGTTTTAACAACACCAGTTTAGTGTAAATGTCAATAACGAAATTTTAACATGAATATGAAATAATACATAGATTTTTTATTCTTACCAGGTAAAAGGATAAATAATGAAAAACACTCACAGAAATAATAATTACTAAAGTCTGATAGACTGTAGATTAGACTATAGACTGTACCCTCAAATATCGACTACAATACAAACTAGACTATAGGCCAGACTATAGACTAGGCAATAGACTAGACTACATTATAGATTAGACTATAGAATATATTATAGATTAGACTATAGAATAGACCATAAACAAGACTACAGACTAGACAATAGAATTGACTATATGATACACTACAGCCTAGACTATAGACTAGACTATATTCAAGACTATAGACTAGACTATAGACTAGACTATAGCCTAGACTATAGCCTAGACTGTACACTAGACTATAGACTAGACTAGACTAGACTATAGACTAGAATTTAGACAAGACTAAAGACTAGACTATATTCTAGACTGTAGACTAGACTATAGACTAGACTAGACTAGACTATAGACTAGACTATAGACTAGACTATAGACTAGACTATAGACTAGACTATAGACTAGACTATAGACTAGACTATAGACTAGACTATAGACTAGACTATAGACTAGACTATAGACTAGACTATAGACTAGACTATAGACTAGACTATAGACTAGACTATAGACTAGACTATAGACTAGACTATAGACTAGACTATAGACTAGACTATAGACTAGACTATAGACTAGACTATAGACTAGACTATAGACTAGACTATAGACTAGACTATAGACTAGACTATAGACTAGACTATAGACTAGACTATAGACTAGACTATAGACTAGACCATAAACTAGACTATAGACTAGACTCTATACTAGACTATAGACTAGACTATAGACTAGACTATAGATTAGACTATAGACTAGACCATAAACTAGACTATAGACTAGACTCTATACTAGACTATAGATTAGAATATAGACTAGACTAAAGACTAGACTATAGACTAGACTATATACTAGACTATAGACTAGACTATATACTAGACTATATACTAGACTATAGACTAGACTATATACTAGACTATAGACTAGACTATAGTCTAGACTATAGGCTAGACTATAGACTAGAGTATAAACTAGATTATAAACTAGACTATAGACTAGACTATAGACTAGATTATTAACTAGACTATTATAGACTAGATTATAAACTAGACTATAGACTAGACTATTGACTAGATTATTGACTGGACTATAGACTAAACTATAGAATTGACTATATGATAAACTATAGGCTAGACTATGGACTAGACTATAGACTAGACTATATACTAGACTATAGACTAGACTATAGACTAGAATATAGACTAGACTATAGACTAGACTATAGACTAGACTAGACTAGACTATAGACCAGACTATAGACTAGACTATAGACTAGACTATAGACTAGACTATAGACTAGACCATAAACTAGACTATAGACTAGACTCTATAATAGACTATAGACTAGAATATAGACTAGACTAAAGACTAGACTATATACTAAACTATATACTAGACTATAGACTAGACTATAGACTAGACTATAAACTAGATTATAAACTAGACTATAGACTAGACTATAGACTAGACTATTATAGACTAGACTATAAACTAGATTATAAACTAGACTATAGACTAGACTATTGACTAGATTATTGACTGGATTATAGACTAGACTATAGAATTGACTGTATGATAAACTACAGGCTAGACTATTGACTAGATTATTGACTGGACTATAGACTAGACTATAGAATTGCCTATATGATAAACTACAGGCTAGACTATGGACTAGACTATAGACTAGACTATATACTAGACTATAGACTAGACTATAGACTAGACTATAGACTAGACTATAGACTAGACTATAGACTAGACTATAGACTAGACTATAGACTAGACTATAGACTAGACTATAGACTAGACTATAGACTAGACTATAGACTAGACTAGACTAGACTAGACTAGACTATAGACCAGACTATAGACTAGACTATAGACTAGACTATAGACTAGACTATAGACTAGACCATAAACTAGACTATAGACTAGACTCTATAATAGACTATAGACTAGAATATAGACTAGACTAAAGACTAGACTATATACTAAACTATATACTAGACTATAGACTAGACTATAGACTAGACTATAAACTAGATTATAAACTAGACTATAGACTAGACTATAGACTAGACTATTATAGACTAGACTATAAACTAGATTATAAACTAGACTATAGACTAGACTATTGACTAGATTATTGACTGGATTATAGACTAGACTATAGAATTGACTGTATGATAAACTACAGGCTAGACTATTGACTAGATTATTGACTGGACTATAGACTAGACTATAGAATTGCCTATATGATAAACTACAGGCTAGACTATGGACTAGACTATAGACTAGACTATATAACTAGACTATAGACTAGACTAGACTAGACTATAGACTAGACTATAGACTAGACTATAGACTAGACTATAGACTAGACTATAGACTAGACTATAGACTAGACTATAGACTAGACTATAGACTAGACTATAGACTAGACTATAGACTAGACTAGACTATAGACCAGACTATAGACTAGACTATAGACTAGACTATAGACTAGACCATAAACTAGACTATAGACTAGACTCTATAATAGACTATAGACTAGAATATAGACTAGACTAAAGACTAGACTATATACTAGACTATATACTAGACTATAGACTAGACTATAGACTAGACTATAAACTAGATTATAAACTAGATTATAAACTAGACTATAGACTAGACTATAGACTAGACTATTATAGACTAGACTATAAACTAGATTATAAACTAGACTATAGACTAGACTATTGACTAGATTATTGACTGGACTATAGACTAGACTATAGAATTGACTATATGATAAACTACAGGCTAGACTATTGACTAGATTATTGACTGGACTATAGACTAGACTATAGAATTGACTATATGATAAACTACAGGCTAGACTATGGACTAGACTATAGACTAGACTATATACTAGACTATAGACTAGACTAGACTATAGACTAGACTATAGACTAGACTATAGACTAGACTATAGACTAGACTATAGACTAGACTATAGACTAGACTATAGACCAGACTATAGACCAGACTATAGACTAGACTTTAAACTAGACTATATACTAGACTATAGACTTGACTATAATCTAGACTATAGACTAGACTATAATCTAGACTATAGACTAGACTATAGTCTAGACTATAAACTAGACTATAGACTAGACTATAAACTAGACTATAGACTAGACTATAAACTAGACTATAGACTAGACTATAGACTATCGACTATACTATTGACTAGACTATAGAATAGACTACAGCATAGTCTAGTCATTTCCAATAAACAATAAATTGTTATTTTGGAAATAATTTTTGTAGATATCTATCATAAATTTTTTTATGTGTAGTATTTAAAAATTATAATAGTGCTGCCACTAACATACAGCTATTGTATGTAAAATCAATTAATTTTATAAAAATATAATAATAAATAATGATAATAATAAACTTACCCGTTGTTATGGACACTGTCCACGTCAGCCAATCGTGATGTGTAAAATTTGTATAATACAACCAAAAATTATATTTGGTACCGGGTAAAGCACGCGAAAATTGTATTTCATCGCCAATTTCATTTGAGGCAATGGTTGTATTTGGTTCTGGATAACCATATGGCGGACTATAGTCTAGACGATAATAGGCATCGTCCATACCTTGATTATTGGGTATGCTTATGGCTAAATCGGCACAATTGACATGCTATAAAAGGAGAGAGCAAAATAAAATTTATTACTAAAAGAGATATTTTAGTAAGTTTTAAAGTAAATTATTATTTATTAAATTTGTTTAACAAGCCATTGCATGTTGAGATTAATTGAAATAATTTGTTTATTTAAACATGTTTACTGTTTAACTACTAAACTTAATAGAAGTCGTTTTATTATTCTAGGAAATGTTTTATGATGAGAAAATGTTTTGTATAAAATCATTAGTTTAAAACATGAAATTATAGTTTGAAATTAAAAAGGAAGTAGTTTTGTGGGTTTGTGTGTATTTTGAACTGAAATGAACTTGAATCTTGGGGTCTAAGTTTTAAATTGTAGGAGTTTTCCTTAAGTTTTCATTAAACATTTCCTACAGCATACTCTCTGCAGCAGTAAACTATTGATTTTTATAGCATACTTTAAGGCATATATTTATTTATATCTTGATATAAATAAAAATTACCTATTTCAACATGTTGTCAAAATTCTATAAACAAATTCAATTTAAAACCTTTAATCTTTAACACTCTCTTATCAATACTTTCCGTTATAGGTTTGTAGCAGACAAACAGGAAAAGGACAGAAAAACAAACTTAAATTTCATATCTACAGCTAAAAGAACATTACTAGATAAGCTACAAAAATGTACCAGACTTGAAATATGCAAAAATAGCAAACAAAAAACTATATACAAGTTTTATACAAAAAATAACCCAAACATTTACATCACAGACACCCGATACAAAGAGAAAAATCAGCAACCAGCAGCATTTCTGTAGCCGTTAGAAGTGAGTGAAAAAAGCAATATCAACATTTAAGCAAACAATGGGCTGGTCCTTTTTATGGTCTGTCTGTGCTTTTGAAACAGGCTGCATGCATAACTGACTGTACGTCTGTTGGTTGGGTTGATTGCGGTAACATGCTATTTAGTATGGATAAGAGTATAACCTTCATTTATTGAAAATGATATTGTGTAGCATTATTTTTTTCCACCCAGAATAATGTTTCCGAGACAAACATTTATAGCGGACTCTCTGCAATAACTTCCTTATGAAAATGGCATCGTATTGGCATTAGGGTATTCTCTCTTGTTTCGGTTTGAATTATTCAAGTAGAAACAATAGACATTAAGCAAAATCTGTTGACATAACCCTTGTTCGGGAAGCTGACAACAATATAACCCGAAATTTCAATCCATATTATTCAAATAAATTTTTCCCGGCTATTATATGTTCCGAGTTTGAGGCAGAAAAGTGGCCTATGATTTCTATGTTGAATGCTGGTCTTTGATCCGAAATATAAAGATTAGAGCTTAAAATTTCCTTTAACAAATATATTATCGTAGTTTGTGTACAAACGTGTAATCCGAAGGGATCTCACTAATAACTACTACATGAATAGTTATGAGGGCTTCTGATTTCCTTAACAACTGGTAAGATTGCTATTCTAGTGAAAATTCGAATCAATTGACTCCGAGGGGTATATTAGAAGTCAGACTCCTCCAGAGAGTTCATTAATCAATATATTATCGTTTTTTGGATACGAACGTGTAATTCGAAGGAATCTCACCAATAACCCGTACAGGACAAGTCCTAATGTCTAATGATCAACACTTTGTAAAATTGTTATTCTGGTGAAATTTCGAATCAATTGACTACGAGGGGTAAATTAGAACTCAGACTCCTCCAGTGAGTCCATTAACCAATATATTATCATGGTTTGGGTCCGAGCGTGTAATCTGAAGGACGGCACAGATTCCCTTAACAACTTCGAATCAATTGACTCCTAGGGGTAAATTAGAACTTAGAGTCTAAGTCTTAGACCCCTCCATGGTTTGGGTCCGAACGAGTAATTCGAAGGGATCTAACCAATAACCAGTACAGGATAAGTCCTTATGGCAACAGATTCCCTTAGATTATAATAACACCAATGTGAGTGAAATTTACGCAATAATCGCGCTTTTTTATGTTGCAAATCACGTATTCAGCATGAGCTTTACGGGTCAATATCCAGACTAATGTGTTGTTTCTAGATAACGAGCGAGTAGTTTGAGCACAAATTTTACTTGTATTTTGTTATTGTAACAAAAACAAAATACAAGTAAAATTTTAACTCAAACTACTCACACGTTATCTAGAAACAACACATAACTTTTCCGTTTTATTTATATTATAATCGGAGTTTTCTTTTAAGCCGTAAATCATTTATTCAAAAAAATGCTATACGAGTAGATATCAAGATTGTCTTCGTCCTGTTATTTCTAATCTATACTGAAGATGGCACGTATGTTTACATCGAGCGGGTGGAGGTGAGGTCTAACTTGTTGCCAGTAACCCGTATAGGTGGATATTCGTCAAATTACTAGTGTAGGGTAAAGCTTGAATATAATGGGACAAGCTTGACTATAATTTCTTGTTTGTTTTTAATAATAATTATTATAATTGAAATAAAATGTAGAAAATCTTGAACTATTTTAACGATTGGTGCCACTGTGTGTCGGTACAATTATGTTAATTAAGAAAACAATTATTAAGTTTCTTTCTAAAATATTTATATAACACCTCTATCAATAAGTTAAGCTATTTGACATGTTTTACACCTTTTATAAATTCTCATGTTAAACACCCGTGTTCCTCTTCCATCTTTAAACGATTTAAAACTGTAGAACAAAATAACACTTTAGTATTTATTTAAATTTAAACGTTTAGTAGGCGTCAGTTGACCGTCCATTTTAAGTATGATGAATTTTTCATTAAGCCATTAAAAGTTGTTTGGTTCGTTAGGTTGAATTTACTAGGTTTATGGTAAAATTGCTATAGTTGTAATAAATCTATAACTAATACATATACTAGGTAGATAAATGTTTATACTTTTTTAAAAAAATAGCACAAAAAAATCTCTTATTTATTCACACTAAGTGAACGTGACTTTTTAAAAGTGCAAACTATTAAAAGATTCTTAGTAAATATTGCAATTGTTATTTTTTGTTTACAAAATTTTTAATAAACATAAAATTTAATACATTTCACGTAGTTTGTTGAAATTGTGGTCACAATTTCAATATTCATAAATAACAACATTGTATTTTTAAGTTTTAAAGACATAAAACTCAAAAATGATGATGATGATATTTCGAGTATTAAACCGGCAAAAAAACGTTGGGAAAATTGCCAAAAAAAACAGCCAGTAAGAGACTATTATCTTGTAGTTTAAGTATATTATTTTCAAAAAGTGGGAGGAAGTCATTTTTTCACTGTTTATTGACTGTGGCATATAGACATTTTCATTCCTGCTATTCGCTCTTAAATAAATTCATTCATTCATTTTTATTCGTTTAAATATTTAACAGTTTTGGCAATACACAGCAAGCAGTACTTATATGGATGCATTTATTCATACGAGTGTAAGTATATCTCTCGTAAAAATGACTACATTAGCTTAAGTGTTTACTAATGAAGTGGATGAATGGAATGGATGGTTGATGTTCAGTGTTTCTTTTTTTTACAAATAAAAGATAAAACTACGAAATTGTTTATAACAAGTAAATAATGTAAATGGACCACATACATGTGCAAATTGATTGAAATTTATAAAGGAAATGATCGGGAAGAAACTAACTAACTAAGTCTATAGTTTAATCTATATTATAGTTTACCAATCTGGTCTAAAATATAGTTTAGTCTATATATAGTCTTATATTCTAACCTATAGGTCCAGTCTATAGTCTGGTCAATAGGGTCTAGTCTATAGTCTAGTTCTATAGTCTGGGCCTATAGTCTAGCCTATAGTCTGGCCTATAGTCTAGCCTATAGTCTACCTCTATAGGTCACGCTATAGTCTAGTCTATAGTCTAGTCTCTATTCCTAGTCTATAGGTCTAGTCTATAGTTCTAGTCTATAGTTCTAGCTTATAGTCTAGTCTATTAGTCTAGTCTATAGTCTAGTCTATAGTCTCGTCTGATGTCTAGTCTATAGTCTAGTCTATAGTCTAGTCATAGTAGGTCTAGTCTAGTCTATAGTCTAGTTCTATAGTTCCTAGTCTATAGTCTAGTCTATAGTCTAGTCTATAGTCTAGTCTATAGTCTAGTGCTATGTCTAGTCTAGTCTAGTTCTATAGTCTCAGTCTATAGTCTAGTCTATAGTGGCTAGTCTATAGTCTAGTCCTATAGTCTAGTCATAGTTATAGTCTAGTCTATAGTCTAGTCTATAGTCTAGTCTTTAGTCTAGTGTATAGTCTAGTCTATAGTCTAGTCTATAGTCTAGTCTATAGTCTAGTCTATAGTCTAGTCTATAGTCTAGTCTATAGTCTAGTCTATAGTCTAGTCTATAGTCTAGTCTATAGTCTAGTCTATAGTCTAGTCTATAGTCTAGTCTTTAGTATAGTGTATAGTCTAGTCTATAGTCTAGTCTATAGTCTAGTCTATAGTCTAGTCTATAGTCTAGTATAGTCTAGTCTATAGTCTAGTCTATAGTCTAGTCTATAGTCTAGTCTATAGTCTAGTCTATAGTCTAGTCTATAGTCTAGTCTATAGTCTAGTCTATAGTCTAGTCTATAGTCTAGTCTATAGTCTAGTCTATAGTCTAGTCTATAGTCTAGTCTATAGTCTAGTCTATAGTCTAGTCTATAGTATATCGTCTATAGTCTAGTCTATAGTCTAGTCTATAGTCTAGTCTATAGTCTAGTCTATAGTCTAGTCTATAGTCTAGTCTATGTCTAGTCGTCTAGTCTATAGTCTAGTATAGTCTAGTCTAGTCAGTCTAGTCTAGTCTATAGTCTAGTCTAGTCTCTAGTCTAGTCTATAGTCTAGTCTATAGGCTAGTCTATAGTCTAGTCTATAGTCTAGTCTATAGTCTAGTCTATAGTCAAGTCTATAGTCTAGTCTATAGTCTAGTCTATAGTCTAGTCTATAGTCTAGTCTATAGTCTAGTCTATAGTCTAGTCTAGTATAGTCTAGTCTATAGTCTAGTCTATAGTCTAGTCTATAGTCTAGTCTATAGTCTAGTCTATAGTCTAGTCTATAGTCTAGTCTATAGTCTAGTCTATAGTCTAGTCTATAGTCTAGTCTATAGTCTAGTCTATAGTCTAGTCTATAGTCTAGTCTATAGTCTAGTCTATAGTCTAGTCTATAGTCTAGTCTATAGTCAAGTCTATAGTCTAGTCTATAGTCTAGTCTATAGTCAAGTCTATAGTATAGTCTATAGTCTAGTCTATCAGTCTAGTCTATAGTCTAGTCTATAGTCTAGTCTATAGTCTAGTCTATAGTCTAGTCTATAGTCTAGTCTATAGTCTAGTCTATAGTCTAGTCTATAGTCTAGTCTATAGTCTAGTCTATAGTCTAGTCTATAGTCTAGTCTATAGTCTAGTCTATAGTCTAGTCTATAGTCTAGTCTATAGTCTAGTCTATAGTCTAGTCTATAGTCTAGTCTATAGTCTAGTCTATAGTCTAGTCTATAGTCTAGTCTAGTCTAGTCTATAGTCTAGTCTATAGTCTAGTCTATAGTCTAGTCTATAGTCTAGTCTATAGTCTAGTCTATAGTCTAGTCTATAGTCTAGTCTATAGTCTAGTCTATAGTCTAGTCTATAGTCTAGTCTATAGTCTAGTCTATAGTCTAGTCTATAGTCTAGTCTATAGTCTAGTCTATAGTCTAGTCTATAGTCTAGTCTATAGTCTAGTCTATAGTCTAGTCCTATAGTCTAGTCTATAGTCTAGTCTATAGTCTAGTCTATAGTCAGTCTATAGTCTAGTCTTATAGTCTAGTCTATAGTCGAGTCTATAGTCTAGTCTAAGTCTAGTCTATAGTCTAGTCTATAGTCTAGTCTATAGTCTAGTCTATAGTCTAGTCTATAGTCTAGTCTATAGTCTAGTCTATAGTGTAGTCTATAGTCTAGTGAAGTCTATAGTCTAGTCTATAGTGTAGTTTATAGTTTAGTCTATAGTTTTAGTCTATAGTGTAGTTTACAGTCTAGTCTATAGTCTAGTCTATAGTCTAGTCCATAGTCTAGTCCTATAGTCTAGTCTAGTCTATAGTCTAGTCTAGTCTATAGTCTAGTCTATAGTCTAGTCTATAGTCTAGTCTATAGTCTAGTCTATAGTCTAGTCTATAGTCTAGTCTATAGTCTGGTCTATAGTCTAGTCTATAGTCTAGTCTATAGTCTAGTCTAGCCTATAGTCTAGTCTATAGTCTAGTCTATAGTCTAGTCTATAATCTAGTCTATAGTCTAGTCTATAGTCTAGTCTATAGTCTAGTCTATAGTCTAGTCTATAGTCTAGTCTATAGTCTAGTCTATAGTCTAGTCTATAGTCTAGTCTATAGTCTAGTCTATAGTCTAGTCTATAGTCTAGTCTATAGTCTAGTCTACAGTCTAGTCTATAGTCTAGTCTATTGTCTAATCTATAGTCTAGTCTATAGTCTAGTTTATAGTCTAGTCTATAGTCTAGTCTATAGTCTACTCTATAGTCTAGTCTATAGTCTACTCTATAGTCTAGTCTATAGTCTAGTCTGTAGTCTAGTCTATAGTCTAGTCTAAAGTCTAGTCTATAGTCTAGGCTATAGTCTAGTCTATAGTCTAGTGTAGTCGATAGTCTAGTCTATAGTCTAGTCCTGTATCTGGTCTACAGTTTAGTCTACAGTCTAGTCTATGGTCTAGTCTACAGTCTAGTCTATATTCTAGTATATAGTTTTGGCTATAGTTTGATATACAATCTTCAGACAATAGTCTGAATAATAGTCAAGTTAAAAGTCTGGTCTGTAGTCGGTTCAGTAGTCTTGACTATAGTACAGTTTTCATTATAATTAAAATTCAACAGAATTAATATAAATTTCCAGTTTTATACAAAAATACTTTGAAATTTCAGTACTTTTTGAGTGTGTCTCTCATTTCCCGATATTTTACATATTTATATTGCAATTGCGTGTTTTGAGTTTGTAATCTGCAGTTGCGAAAAAAGTTTACATTGTTGGCAATTAAGCAATGTTGTTTAAAAGTCTGTAAACAAGTGATAAATAATCACGAAATTAAATTAAAAAACACAACAAATTTATATAAACATTTTAGTAATTTATTTAATACCATTACGCGTATTAAACAAAATTATAGAGATACATACAAATTGTACCTACAAACATGCATAAGGAAACAATAATTAAAATGAAACACTTGAAGAAAGGGAAGGGGATATACCATAAAACTAGTCCAACAGAGGCAATAAAGTGATACTTTAGTAACTTTTCACCAGAAACCAATTACGTACCTAGTTATCAGTAGTTAGATATGTTTTAAAATTCGTAATCATTTTAAATATTTTTAGATTTAAACTCACGTTTGCTGGGTTATTTGTTTGCAAATTAAATACTATAATAATTAATAAAATTTATTGAATATTTAATTGACTAAATATTTATCTATAGGTATAGAAATATATCTAAATATGTGCATATATACTCATATATTTTAAAGTACTTTAGTAAATACTCTATATGTTTGTTTAGCTAGAGTATATGTATTTATGGCTAAACCACAAAAATACTTTAAAAATGTAAATAGGATTTATTTCTGAAATTTATTTAAAAAATTTTCAATTTAAATATTGATTTAAATCTCGACATGACAGAATTTATGTTTAATTACAAACTCTAAATATTATTGCTATATAAATGATTTTAATTATAAATGATATTTGAGCATCAAACAATGCTAAAGAGATGGAGAGAGGGAAGAAGCGATACTATATAGATATAGTTGTATTGTTTAGATATCATTGACTTTCAAAAAATTTAAAGTTGTTGGCAGAAATGTATCATTAGAATTTAAATACACAGACATAGTCGTAAATAATTTAATCGTTTCAAATTGCATTTGCGTCGTACAACAATTGCTAGACAATTGACAACAATATCATAAAAGGAAAATTAAAAACCGAGAATGGAATGGCAATTAAAAGAAAATTTTTAGAAATAATAGACTAGACTAAAGACTAGACTATAGACTAGACTATAGACTAGACTATAGACTAGACTATAGACTAGACTACAGACTAGACTATAGACTAGACTATAGACTAGACTATAGACTAGACTATAGACTAGACTATAGACTAGACTATAGACTAGACTATAGACTAGACTATAGACTAGACTAGACTAGACTATAGACTAGACTATAGACTAGACTATAGACTAGACTATGGACTAGACTATAGCCTAGACTATAGACTAGACTAGACTAGACTATAGACTAGACTATAGACCAGACTATAGACTAGACTATAGACTAGACTTTAGACTAGATTTTAGACTAGACTTTAGACTAGACTATAGACTAGACTATAGACTAGACTATAGACTAGACTATAGACTAGACTATAGACTAGACTAGACTATAGACTAGAATATAGACTAGACTATAGACTAGAATATAGACTAGACTATAGACTAGACTATAGACTAGACTATAGACTAGACTATAGACTAGACTATAGACTAGACTATAGACTAGACTATAGACTAGACTATAGACTAGACTATAGACTAGACTATAGACTAGACTATAGACTAGACTATAGACTAGACTATAGACTAGACTATAGACTAGACTATAGACTAGACTATAGACTAGACTATAGACTAGACTATAGGCTAGACTATAGACTAGACTATAGACTAGACTATAGACTAGACTATACACTAGACTATAGACTAGACTATAGACTAGACTATAGACCAGACTACAGACTAGACTATAGACTAGACTATAGACTAGACTATAGACTAGACTATAGACTAGACTATAGACTAGACTATAGACTAGACTATAGACCAGACTATAGACTAGACTATAGACTAGACTATAGACTAGACTATAGACTATAGACTAGACTATAGACTAGACTATAGACTAGACTATAGACTAGACTATAGACTAGACTATAGACTAGACTATAGACTAGACTATAGACTAGACTATAGACTAGACTATAGACTATAGACTAGACTATAGACTAGACTATAGACTAGACTATAGACTAGACTATAGACTAGACTATAGACTAGACTATAGACTAGACTATAGACTAGACTATAGACTAGACTATAGACTAGACTATAGACTAGACTATAGACTAGACTAGACTAGACTATAGACTAGACTATAGACTAGACTATAGACTAGACTATAGACTAGACTATAGACTAGACTATAGACTAGACTATAGACTAGACTATAGACTAGACTAGACTAGACTATAGACTAGACTATAGACTAGACTATAGAAGACTAGACTAGACTAGACTATAGACTAGACTATAGACTAGACTATAGAATAGACTAGACTACAGATTAGACTATGAAGTAGACTATAGACTTGAATGTAGACTGTAATTTAGACGAGACTTTAGGCTAGACTGTAGGCTAGACTATAGACTAGACTATAGACTACACTATGTACTATACTGTAGACTAGACTATATACTAGACTATAAACTACAAAATAGACTACACTATAGACTAGACTACAGGCTATACTACATATAGATTAGACTAGAATGAAACATAGGCTAGACTAAAAGGTATATTAAAATAGTTTCCAAAAGATTTTTCTCTCTATAGTACATTTTACCAAAACCGCCCTCGTTTTTTCTTAAAAGCCCTCAAAGGTTCAATTCTGTTAAAAAGTAACATCAAAACAATTACAAACATTCAATTTGTAATGACTAGACAATGTCTACTTATTGGTATAAGTTTCTACTTTTTCGTCTTCTTCTCTTTTCCCTTTTAATTTTCATGCAAATATCTATAATCCGACTTCTGAAACTATTGAATAAAATAAAATCCTTCCTTCTTCGTTGTCGTCTGTATTTGACTTGTATCCAAAAGCCTTTTCAATATAAAAAAAACACCTGGTATATTGGCAGTATTGTGTGTTTGTGTAAATGTCGGTGTAAGGATAATTGTGTGTGAGAGTATGTTTTTTGTTGTATCCCTTTTACAAACATTACGATTTGTTTTAATTGTTTTAAATATCTTTGTTTGAATACTTACATACTTATGACAGACAATAATACAGATACACAAATTGTCATACTCCTAAAACATATGCTGGAAAACAGGGATGGATAGATGAGAGTACAAATTACAATAAAGTGTTTCTATTTAAATCCTAAGAAATATTCCCAAAATAATTACTTCAAACAATAAAATCTTTCTTTTTGTATTTAATTAATGAGCATTAAGCTTCCACATTTCCATCTCTGCTTTCTCTTGTCTCTATGAATCATTGTATATGTCCTGTTATCCTTAGTCTAACTCTTTCTGTTTGTAAATTGTATTTGTAGGTATATTTTTAGGTGTTGTTTATAGTATTTGTTTTTGCAGTTGATGTTTTGTTTACATTGCTATTACAAACTTTCTTACGCACACAAACATACATAATCACCCCAAACATTTTTTTCTTAAGAATGAAAAAGAGAGATTTGTTTTTCATTGTGATATTCTCTTAGAATTTTCCTTATTGTTGTTATGTTAAATTCATTTAACCCATCATATGTTTGTCTACGATAAGAATTTGCTTATCATTCTGATATGTATTGCATATTTTACGGAGTATGTTTGTATATGTTTGTGTTATTTTTGTTATCGAAATAATTGCTTGGGGTTAAAGTTAAAATTATATTAAACAAATGTTTGCCTATTTGTTTTAATAAGGAAGTTGATAGGTATCTATATAAAAACTGTGTAAATTATTTTATGATCTTTATTAATATATTATGACATTATGAATGTATGTTTATTATTACGAAATTTGGTAAACAAAATTTAAATTTTTATGTTGTTTATTAATTAATTGTTAATTTATGCTTAGGTGTAGTTAATGACTGTTTATGATTTGAGTTTTGAAAAGAAAGCAATTATGTGGTAATTTAGAAAAATTTTAAAGAGGGACTCAATTTTAGTACAGATAATGTATTTGACTATAGAGTAGACTATAGACTAGACCATAGACTAGACTTAAGACTAGGCTATATACTAGATAATAGGCTAGACAATGGACTAGATTAAAGACTCGACTATAGACAATACTATAGAGTAGCCTATTGAAAAGCCTATAGACTAGATTACTGACAAGAGTACAGATTAGACCCTATACTCTAAACAAGTATAGATTATAAACTATAAGCTAGAACATACTTTCAACTTAAGACTACTCTATATTCTAGTCT
Organism: Lucilia sericata; assembly: GCF_015586225.1. Lineage (NCBI taxonomy): Eukaryota > Metazoa > Arthropoda > Insecta > Diptera > Calliphoridae > Lucilia > Lucilia sericata. Next base: position 313,023 of record NW_023994476.1, read on the forward strand.
AGTGTATAGTTTAGACACTTAAGTCTAGTGTATAGTCAAGTCTATAGTCTGGTCTACAGTCAAGTCTATAGTTTAGTCTATAGTCTAATCTATAGTCCAGTCTATAGTCTAGTCTATAGTCTAGTCTATAGTCTAGTCTATAGTCTAGTCTATAGTCTAGTCTATAGTCTAGTCTATAGTCTAGTCTATAGTCTAGTCTATAGTCTAGTCTATAGTCTAGTCTATAGTCTAGTCTATAGTCTAGTCTATAGTCTAGTCTATAGTCTAGTCTATAGTCTAGTCTATAGTCTAGTCTATAGTCTAGTCTATAGTCTAGTCTATAGTCTAGTCTATAGTCTAGTCTATAGTCTAGTCTATAGTCTAGTCTATAGTCTAGTCTATAGTCTAGTCTATAGTCTAGTCTATAGTCTAGTCTATAGTCTAGTCTATAGTCTAGTCTATAGTCTAGTCTATAGTCTAGTCTACTAGTCTAGTCTATAGTCTAGTCTATAGTCTAGTCTATAGTCTAGTCTATAGTCTAGTCTATAGTCTAGTCTATAGTCTAGTCTATAGTCTAGTCTATAGTCTAGTCTATAGTCTAGTCTATAGTCTAGTCTATAGTCTAGTCTATAGTCTAGTCTATAGTCTAGTCTATAGTCTAGTCTATAGTCTAGTCTATAGTCTAGTCTATAGTCTAGTCTATAGTCTAGTCTATAGTCTAGTCTATAGTCTAGTCTATCAGTCTAGTCTATAGTCTAGTCTATAGTCTAGTCTATAGTCTAGTCTATAGTCTAGTCTATAGTCTAGTCTATAGTCTAGTCTATAGTCTAGTCTATAGTCTAGTCTATAGTCTAGTCTATAGTCTAGTCTATAGTCTAGTCTATAGTCTAGTCTATAGTCTAGTCTATAGTCTAGTCTATTAGTCTAGTCTATAGTCTAGTCTATAGTCTAGTCTATAGTCTAGTCTATAGTCTAGTCTATAGTCTAGTCTATAGTCTAGTCTATAGTCTAGTCTATAGTCTAGTCTATAGTCTAGTCTATAGTCTAGTCTATAGTCTAGTCTATAGTCTAGTCTATAGTCTAGTCTATAGTCTAGTCTATAGTCTAGTCTATAGTCTAGTCTATAGTCTAGTCTATAGTCTAGTCTATAGTCTAGTCTATAGTCTAGTCTATAGTCTAGTCTATAGTCTAGTCTATAGTCTAGTCTATAGTCCAGTCTATAGTCTAGTCTATAGTCTAGTCTATAGTCTAGTCTATAGTCTTGTCTATAGTCTAGTCTATAGTCTAGTCTATAGTCTAGTCTATAGTCTAGTCTAAAGTCTTGTCTATAGTCTAGTCTATAGTCTAGTCTATAGTCTAGTCTATAGTCTAGTCTAAAGTCTAGTCTAAAGTCTAGTCTATAGTCTAGTCTATAGTCTAGTCTATAGTCTAGTCTATAGTCTAGGCTATAGTCTAGTCTATAGTCTAGTCTATAGTCTAGTCTATAGTCTAGTCTATAGTCTAGTCTATAGTCTAGTCTATAGTCTAGTCTATAGTCTAGTCTATAGTCTAGTCTATAGTCTAGTCTATAGTCTAGTCTATAGTCTAGTCTATAGTCTAGTCTATAGTCTAGTCTATAGTCTAGTCTATAGTCTAGTCTATAGTCTAGTCTATAGTCTAGTCTATAGTCTAGTCTATAGTCTAGTCTATAGTCTAGTCTATAGTCTAGTCTATAGTCTAGTCTATAGTCTAGTCTATAGTCTAGTCTATAGTCTAGTCTATAGTCTAGTCTATAGTCTAGTCTATAGTCTAGTCTAGTCTATATTCTTTTTTATGGTCTAGTCTATAGTCTAGTCTGTAGTCAAGTCTATAGTCTAGTCTATATTCTTTTTTATGGTCTAGTCTATAGTCTAGTCTGTAGTCAAGTCTATAGTCTAGTCTATAGTCTAGTCTATATTCTAGTCTATTGTGTAGTCTATATTCTTGTCTATGGTTTAGTCTATAGCCTAGTCTATAATGTAATCTATAATCTTGTCTATGGTCTTGTCTATAGTCTGGTCTACTCTATAGTATAGTCTATGGTATAGTCTATAGTATAGTCTATATTATAGTCAATAGTCTAGTCCATGGGTCTAAAATATAGTCTAGTTTATAGTATATAGACTGTACTATGTACTACACCGTATTGTCTATTTATAATGAATTTTATAATTTATTCAACCACTTTTTACAAAATTCATTTTTAATAATTTAAATAAACTAATTTTCCTTAAAACCCCCTAAAGGTATACTTTACTTTTGAAATTTATTGCAGATTTTAAAAATCTATTTTTAAGAGTTTTTCAACTAACAAAACCAAAAGTGTTATTAAAAACAAATATTTAAGCAAATAGCTCATTGAAAATTCATAACTTTACAGACAAATTACCCAGGGTTTTAGTATATAAATATGTATGAATGAAAAGCTGTAATGTTAAGAGAAACTTTTATGTTCTTATCAAGAACATAAACTGTCTTTAGCAGCCACTGAAAATGATTACATATTTCCAATGCTAGTAATGTGAGGATATGGAAAAAGGGAAAACTTTTAAGAAAAAAATAGTTTCAATAAAATTTTTGTCAAATGTGCCAACAATGATGATGACGATTGTTTTTAAACCACATAGTAGAAGATTTAAGTAAATGGTGTAATTTGCTGATAATTCGTATATGTATATGGAATTGTGGTAGATTTTAGGAAAATTAAAGGTAAAAGGGTAAAAAGTTTTTGGGAATTGTTTAAAGTGTTTTTGTTTAAAAAGTTTTTAAACAAAAAGTTTAAAAAATTTTTGAGAAGAAACTTTAATTTTAATTTAATAAAAAATTTAACCAAAATATATTTAAATTTTTTTGTTTAAGTTGTATTTTGTTTCACCAAATTATGCATAACTTTTTGCGTATATACATACATTTTTCATTCAGGCGGAAATTTATAAATATTTTTAATATATTCAACATTTGTTAACCTTTTTTGGGGGTTTTGTTTAACGCCGTAAAGTATGCTGCAAAATATTTTGTGTGTTTATGGTTAGTACAAGCCTTATTATATGCTCAAGTTTCTTTTTATTTAGTTTTGTTTTTGTACTTGTTGGTTTTTTACTTTTTTTTATTGAAAAACTATAAATATAATATAAAACAAAAAAAAAAAAAGTAAATATAATAAAAATTTGTGTTGTGACAACAATTTATTCTAGTCAGGAAAAATGTTAAGCAGTTAACTTTTCATATACATCTACACGTTTACGAATATATGAGCTATTATAAGTATAATGACAGCAATATACTGCAAATAATCATAAATGACATAAAAAAACAACAGGAAATTGTTTAGTGAGGAATGTAAACAACACACCCCTGTCAAAAAGCCTAAAAGTATGCCGCTAGAAGTATGAAGTCTAGAAAAATCTATTCACGATGTTATTGATTAAACATAAACTTAGGAAAAAGTTAGTTGGTAGACAAATTTCAACAAAAAACTAATGCCTGAAAATATACTATACTAAATGAATAGTAGAAGAAGTTAGTTCGTTTTAGTATCAAAAATAAACCATTCAGGTCTTGAGTAATCACTAAATGGAGAAAAAAATTTAAAAAATTTTAATAAATTCCCCTACTCATGTTACTTGCAGTGTTAAACACTTCTGCTTTTAAAAACCCCACATAGTACATATGTACATATATACACACAGATGTAGATACATTCTTACAAAAATAACAAAATTTAAAGAATATTTATACTTTTCATGTTTTTTTTTTATTTTTTGCAAAGAAAACGTGTGCAGCATAATTTTTCAATTCAATTCTAAGAAAAGATAGAGAACAAAATAATATTTAGCGAATTGCAAGAAGATACATAAAAAATTATGAATAAGTAGTATTATAAAATACAATACCACCATCTACACAAAAACCAACAAAGAAATTAAAAGTAAACATTGTAATACAAGACATTTCTTTGAACAAATAATATAAATGAAATTCTCTGTTGCTTTAAAATAAACATGAATGATAAATAGAAAATTAAGAAAAAACGGATCTTGTTTGCAATTAAACAAAAAACACTTAAATTACTTTATATTAAAAAAAAAAAACGACGGATTAGTTATTCAAGTAAAGTCTTTTTTAATTGGCAAAGGTAGTTCTTAAGATTAACAACATTTACAGACATAATTATAATTCCAGCGAGTTTTTTTTTTTTTTTGATATGAGAATGCTCTATTGCTAATTGGTAGTACTGTGAGGCGAACATAACAGATTTTGTACTTTAAAAGGGAAAGAAAAGGAATAGATTATGGACTAGACTAATATGGACTATGACTACACTTATAAGATAAGACTATTGACTCGACTATGGACTAAAGCATAAACTGGACTACGGACTAGACTATAGATAATAGATTAGACAATGGACTATACTGTGGACAGTACAATAGACTGGACTGCAGATGAGACTATATACTATACTATAGACTAGACTACAGACTTGACTATAGATTAGACTACTACTGTGGACAGGACAATAGACTAGAATACAGACTAGACTACAGATTAAACTATATACTAGATTAGACTATAGACTTGAGTAAAGACTTGACTATAGATTAGACTATAAACTTGGCTATATACTAGATTATAGACTAGGCTATAGACTAAACCAAATAACAGATTAGATAATATACTGGCCTATACAGTAAAGTAGAGACTAGATTATGGACTAGACTACAGACCAGATAAAAGATTAGACTGTAGACAAGGATATAGACTAGACTATAGACTAGGCTATAGACTAGACTATAGACTAGGCTATAGACTAGACTATAGATTAGACTATAGACTAGACTATAGACTAGACTATAGATTAGACTATAGACTAGACTATAGACTAGACTATAGACTAGACTATAGACTAGACTATAGACTAGACTATAGAATGGACTATAGACTAGACTATAGACTAGACTATAGACTAGACTATAGACTAGACTATAGACTAGACTATAGACTAGACTATAGACTAGACTATAGACTAGACTATAAACTAGACTATAGACTAGACATAAACTAGACTATAGACTAGACTATAGACTCGACTATAGCCTAGACTATAGAGTAGACTATAGACTAAACTATAGACTAGACTATAGACTAGACTAGACTAGACTATAGACTAGACTATAGACTAGACTATAGACTGGACTATAGACTAGACTATAGACTAGACTGTAGACTAGACTATAGACTAGACTATAGACTAGACTATATACTAGATTATAGACTAGACTATAGACTAGACTAAAGACTAGACTATAGACTAGACTATAGACTAGACTATAGACTAGACTAAAGACTAGACTATAGACTAGACTATAGACTAGAATATAGACTAGACTATAGACTAGACTATAGACTAGACTATAGACTCGACTATAGACTAGACTATAGACTAGACTATAGACTAGACTATGGACTAGACTATAGACTAAACTATAGACTAGACTATAGACTAGACTATAGACTAGACTATAGACCAAACTATAGACTAGACTATAGACTAGACTATAGACTAGATTATAGACTAGACTATAGACTAAACTATAGACTAAACTATAGACTAGACTATAGACTAGACTATAGACTAGACTATAGACTAGACTATAGACTAGACTATAGACTAGACTATAGACTAGACTATAGACTAGACTATAGACTAGACTATAGACTAGACTATAGACTAGACTATAGACTAGACTATAGACTAGACTATAGACTAGACTATAGACTAGGCTATAGATTAGACTATAGACTAGACTATAGACTAGACTATAGACTAGACTATAGACAAGACTATAGACTAGACTATAGACTAGACTATAGACTAGACTATAGACTAGACTATAGACTAGACTATAGACTAGACTATAGACTAGGACTATAGACTAGACTATAGACTAGACTATAGACTAGACTATAGACTAGACTATAGACTAGACTATAGACTAGACTATAGACTAGACTATAGACTAGACTATAGACTAGACTATAGACTAGACTATAGACTAGACTATAGACTAGACTATAGACTAGACTATAGACTAGACTATAGACTAGACTATAGACTAGACTATAGACTAGACTATAGACTAGACTATAGACTAGACTATAGACTAGACTATAGACTAGACTATAGACTAGACTATAGACTAGACTATAGACTAGACTATAGACTAGACTATAGACTAGACTATAGACTAGACTAGACTAGACTGTAGACTAGACTAGACTATAGACTAGACTAGACTAGACTAGACTAGACTATAGACTATAGACTAGACTAGACTAGACTAGACTATAGACTAGACTAGACTAGACTATAGACTAGACTATAGACTAGACTATAGACTAGACTATAGACTGGACTATAGACTAGACTATAGACTAGACTATACTAGACTATAGTCTAGACTAGAGTAGACTATAGTCTAGACTAGACTATAGACTACACTATAGACTACATTATAGACTACACTATAGACTACACTATAGACTACATTATAGACTACACTATAGACTAGACCATATACTAGATTATAGACTAGATAGACTAGACTATAGACTAGATATAGACTAAACTATAGATTATATTATATACTAGGCTATAAATAAAACAATGGACTGGACTATAGACTAAATTATATACTAGACTATATAGGAAGTTCTGAATTTTTGTGTTCAAATATTTGTTTAATGTATATCTCACACTGTGTCTTACGAGTTCCACATTTAAGAGTCCGTCGTACATAACATTCCAAAGGAATGGGCTTAATCCTGCACCATGTGGTACTTCAACCATTGTCTTATGTTTCTTTAGACTGTTTGTTGTTTCATAAATTATAGTGTTATTTGAAGTCTAAAAACTCTGCGTATGTACCAAAAAAGGTTATTTTAGTTTTAATTTTCAATACATTTTAAGTCTAGACATTAAAAATTTCTTCTTTCATTGGAAATCCTTAGCATAAATTGCACATGTATTTCCCAACAGGGAATAATGATTTAAGATATTCGACATTTTAATGAACTTTACTGGAGAAAAAAAAAAAAACTATGCAATAAATTTAAATTGTCTGACAGGCCCCAAAAGTATGCAAAACAAAAACAAATAATGTGGCAAAATAAATGAATAAATGGTAATTTTATTTAAATAATATGTATTTAAATTATCAGCTTGTGCAACAGTTTATAAATATTAAAGCACATTTTTAGGCTGGCAAAAAAATAAATAAATACAACTAATTGCCTACAATGGGGGGTTGTTAAATGAAAAGTAAATAGCATAATTTTAGGGTTATAAAAATAAGCTTGATTTAATATACAAAAAAGATTTAATGAAGTAGAAAATTAGATAAAAACATAAAATTTAGTAGATATTATTTTGTAAATGTTGTTATTACTCTGATGATATAAACTTTAAGGGTTCAAGAGTTGATTTTCAAAACAAGACACCCACTTAAAATGATTTATAAAGTATGTACATGTATATGGTTTTAATACTTGTTTATACATGAAGAGAGGAAATTTACATAAATTTGTAGGAATAACAGCTACAAACTTTTCCAACTCAAGTTGAATGACGTCCACTTGAACTATAAACTCTTAAATAACTGAACTACTGCTATAATCATATGTATTATACTTGTATGGAAAAAACTAAAACAAAAACAATTTTCTTTTCTGTAGGCCTTAAGGTTAGAGCTACTATTATGTTTGTCTTGTCTGCCCCAGCAAAATAAACCTGTTGAATTAGTTATTTAGGCATTTGAAAATTTTATAAAGAATTTCTTTTTTCTTAGGCAGTTTCTTTAGATATTTTTGATTTAAAAGTTTTTCCCATTTTCTTAGTTAAAACAGCAATGACGTTGAACTTTCCCACCTAGAGGAGCCCTTCTTCTTACATTAATTCTGTTGAGAGTTAAGTATATTGTCACTGTTTGACTGCTTGACAGTGTGTCTGAATGTCTAGCTGTCAAAGTTATATTTTCTTCATGTTTTTTTTTTTCACTACTTTTTAACTCGACTTCTTAAGTTTTATTATACGTATGAACTAGAGTGCTTGACAAATAAAACAAGTACCAGAAGTTGTAACAGAAAAAGAAGAAGTAAATAAGAAATTTCTTTAACAATGTTACCAAGTTTTTTTTTGGGGGGCTCTTTTTTTTGCTTTTCAACATTCCAAATTATGAAATGAGTAAATTTCTTTTCAAATGAAACCTATTTATTATACAAAGCCTCACTATTGTTTGGAAAAAACATTGAAAGTAGTAGTACCTACCTTTTCAATGATAAACACAAGTTTCTTTTTAACAATTTTGAGCTTAACTTCCCACTTGTAGGGCATAAAAAGTAGAAGAATATTGATGGTGTTTAGAAGCAAAGATAGCAAACTGCACTTTTAATGAATTAATCAAATATTACCAACACAAAACTAGTGTTATCTTTTAACTAATAATACTGATTACGCATCGATAACTTTAAAAGTTAGCTAACTCCAAGTTTAGGAACGTATTTGCCAGCCGTATATGAAAAGTATGAATTTTATTACAAATTGCTTTTAATTTTTTACATTATTTTGGGTTAAGTCTTATTTACCTCAAAAACTACAAAAGTGGAGTTTACTGCATTTGGTCCTAAATCTTTCAATTGCTTTAAATATAGCGAATACATTAAGTAGGATAGTTAATACATTACATTTTTCTTATTTATTTCAAAAACAACAAAACTGCAGTTTACTAACTTTGCTTCTAAAACTTTCTATGGTTGTAAATATACCTGAATTCTGGGAACTAACTAGAAAACAAAGAAGGTATCAATATGTTAATTTATAAGATCTTTTTTTTACCAGATCACGAGATGTTTAAGTGTAAACTGAAGTATTTAGTTTATAGAGAAAACTATTGTTTAGAAACCATTAAAAAATTGTGGGAATAGAAAAGTAGTGCATCATAACGTTTGGAATTTCAACAAATATCAATTACTTTTCCCTATAAATATTTCCAACACCATTTAAAGATATGATTTTGAATTCATTCTATATGAACCAGTTAGCAGACAACTTAAATTTAAGAACCTGGAATTCTTAGACTGTGGCCAACCCAAATTTTAAACATATAACTTTTGAGATTCTGGATTATTGGAGTCATGTGTGATGCTAAAGTCTGCAAATTGTTCAATTCTTGCGCTTGTCGGGAAATAACATGTCTATAGTTCTTCTGGTTCGATTTATCAAGAAAACAGCATTCTCTTTGATCTGTGAAAATCCAAGTTCTGCTTTATATATTCAGCCATAACTGTTCCCCCGTGGCATGTTATCAACTTGTTATTACAGTCCATGGAAAAAGATATGGTATCAGTACTATAGTCTGCCGAGATTAGAGATTCTGCGTGATCTGCGGAACACCAGTTTCAGAATTTGTCTTGGTGGTTGAACGCCAAATGCGGGATGTGAATGTTGGCTTAAGGTCGCATACACGGGAAATCTATGAATGAATGAAGCCGAAGCAAACTAGGCAATTGAAAATGCATGGTTGTAAACAGAACTGATGACTCTAAAGCATCTCAAAAGCTACACAGAGGGAAAAGTAAATATACACGCCTGGTACCAAATTGACACCAAAGAGTTTATAATTTTTCAATAACATCTGTTGTCAAAGTATATACATACGTGCGACAACACTGTGTAATGTTGACAACGCAACGATGTCAACATTGAAACAATTCGTTGTCAAAATCTAAATTTTATACATATCCGTTGTCTAAATGTTAACAAACGTGGTAAGCTCACTATTGGCAACGGATTGTGTCAATTTGGTACCAGGCGTGTACATTTCTTTTTCCCTCTGTGTACGCAAAAGGGGCAGAGATAAACAGAGATTAGATAGCTGAAAGCACTCGAGCAAAATGTTACCTGCGTGCTCTTTATGGATCACAAGGGGCGCTGTTGGGTTCCCCTAGCTCTCTCTGTACTTGAATAAGGAATAAGGCCGACATGGCCTAACTATAGATTCTGTTCTAAACACTTTGTAGCCAAGTTCTAGAACATTCCTCATAAACTACTGTCAATAACTTTTTTCGGCTCTTGTAGGGAGGCATGTCAAACATCCGAGACCTGAATCTGAGAACAACCGTTTTGCTATACAAGACCAGCAATCTATTGCTTCGGATTCTGCTGATGTATTTGCAGATAGAGAAGATGTTCCCCGTCTGGACATAATTGGGAAGCTTACGACCGTGTCAAATACAGATGTTTTCTCTTCTCATTTCTTGAACTAGCCCACTCTTCTCCATACAAAAGAAATGTTTTTCTGTTAAATAACAAAAACCATTGTCTATTTTTAGGCATAAACAATGCTGATTTTTTCAAAATAATGAGAAAAAAATATAAGAGTTTCTACACAACTCTTCATCGTCATCTGTGACAGACATTGAAAAATTATTTATAAGTAACAAATACAATTGCCTATTTTTAGGGCTTACTACAGTACATTCCAGTAATGCGACTTTTAGAAATAATTTTTCGAAAATGTTTTTAAATTTTAACAAACTAAGCATAATTAAAGGAAAAGTTCCTCCATTATTTGTAAATAATTGAAACTATTGTCTATTTTTAGGCATAAAAAAGCAAGGAAAAACTACTGCTTTCCCTAAAAATCTCAGTTTTTACACTACTCCTTATAGTATATTAGATCTATCTCTAATATTGAAAATAAATACTTCATCTTTAACTTATAAATGTCAAATCAAGAAAAAACAATTATCAACTATTCAAATTTTTTGTATGAATCTTCAAAAACAGAAATAAGTTTTCCCATCCCAAAGTACTAAACTATTCTATTTAAAAGACAAGTTTTTTCATTCACTTTAAAAGTATTGTCTATTTTAAGGCATTGTAAGTGGCAAATACTAATGTATATATGTTAAGACATTTGTATGGAAATTGTTCAGAAAAATTACTTCATTTCTACACAATTACTTTCTCCAAATTTAGCCATTTTCTTTTATTCCAATAAAATATTTCATCTTCAACTTATAAATATGAAAACTTAAAACATCAATTGTCTACTTTTCAAATATATTTATAAATTTTCAAAAACAACCATGATTTCTCATCCCTTATCCTAAAATACTATACCGTTCTATTCACAAGAAAACTTTTCTCTTTTATTTAATAAAGTATTGTCTATTTTAAGGAATTATTACTGACATAAACTATTGTCTATTTTTAGGCATTTGTAAAGAAATAGTGTTTGTGCGAAAAAAAATTGTTTATTTCTAGAGATGTTCATGAATTTTCTCAATCCAAATCCTTAAATTACCCAAGAAAATGTATTTCTATTGCTTGTAAATAACAAAAAACAATTGTCTATTTTTAGGCATTAACATTGAAAATGCTGCAAGGAAATCCCGCTGTTTCCAGGGAGTTAACGGGCAAAAAAAGAAATGCAGTTAAGTCTAGACGAATTTAATTTGAATAATGATGTTGTTTTTCTTTTTTTGACATTTTCCTTGTTAATGATAAATAATTATGTATGTATGTATGTATATTTTTCAATGATTTAAAATATTTAGTTCTGCAACTTATAATAATAAAAAGGACGACAAAATGTATTTTAATTAATTTTTAAAAAAATATTAATAAATGTGCTTTTATATATGAGAAGCACTGTTCCCAATTTGACAAATAGTCCACAGTCTATAATGTACCCTCTAGTTAGGTTCAGTATAGTCTAGTCCATAGTGTAATCTGTAGTCTAGTATATAGTATAATCTATAGTATAGTCTATAGTCTAGTCTATAGTCTAGTCTATAGTCTAGTCTATAGTCTAGTCTATAGTCTAGTCTATAGTCTAGTCTATAGTCTAGTCTATAATCTAGTCTATAGTCTAGTCTATAGTCTAGTCTATAGTCTAGTTTATAGTCTAGTCTATAGTCTAGTCTATAATCTAGTCTATAGTCTAGTCTATAATCTAGTCTATAGTCTAGTCTATAGTCTAGTCTATAATCTAGTCTATAGTCTAGTCTATATTCTAGTCTATAGTCTAGTCTATAGTCTAGTCTATAGTCTAGTCTATAGTCTAGTCTATAGTCTAGTCTATAGTCTAGTCTATAGTCTAGTCTATAGTCTTGTCTATAGTCTAGTCTATAGTCTAGTCTATAGTCTAGTCTATAGTCTAGTCTATAGTCTAGTCTATAGTCTAGTATATAGTCTAGTCTATAGTCTATTCTATAGTCTAGTCTGTCGTCTAGTCTATAGTCTAGTCTATAGTCTAGTCTATAGTCTAGTCTATAGTCTAGTCTATAGTCTAGTCTATAGTCTAGTCTACAGTCTAGTCTATAGTCTAGTCTATAGTCAAGTCTATAGTCTAGTCTATAGTCTAGTCTATAGTCTAGTCTATAGTCTAGTCTATAGTCTAGTCTATAATCTAGTCTATAGTCTAGTCTATATTCTAGTCTATAGTCTAGTCTATAGTCTAGTCTATAGTCTAGTCTATAGTCTAGTCTATAGTCTAGTCTATAGTCTAGTCTATAGTCTAGTCTATAGTCTTGTCTATAGTCTAGTCTATAGTCTAGTCTATAGTCTAGTCTATAGTCTAGTCTATAGTCTAGTCTATAGTCTAGTATATAGTCTAGTCTATAGTCTATTCTATAGTCTAGTCTGTCGTCTAGTCTAGTCTAGTCTAGTCTAGTCTATAGTCTAGTCTATAGTCTAGTCTATAGTCTAGTCTATAGTCTAGTCTATAGTCTAGTCTATAGTCTAGTCTATAGTCTAGTCTATAGTCTAGTCTATAGTCTAGTCTATAGTCTAGTCTATAGTCTAGTCTATAGTCTAGTCTATAGTCTAGTCTATAGTCTAGTCTATAGTCTAGTCTATAGTCTAGTCTATAGTCTAGTCTATAGTCTAGTCTATAGTCTAGTCTATAGTCTAGTCTATAGTCTAGTCTATAGTCTAGTCTATAGTCCAGCCTATAGTCTAGTCTATAGTCTAGCCTATAGTCTAGTCTATAGTCTAATCTATAGTCTAGTCTACAGTCTAGTCTATAGTCTAGTCTATAGTCTAGTCTATAGTCTAATCTATAGTCTAATCTATAGTATAGTCTATAGTGTAGTATAAAGTCTAGCCCATAGTCTAGTCCATAGTCTAGTCCATAGTCTAGTCTATAGTTTAGTCTATAGTCTAGTCTATAGTCTAGTCTATAGTCTAGTCTATAGTCTAGTCTATAGTCTAGTCTATAGTCTAGTCTATAGTCTAGTCTATAGTCTAGTCTATAGTCTAGTCTATAGTCCAGTCTATAGTCTAGTCTATAGTCTAGTCTATAGTCCAGTCTATAGTCTAGTCTATAGTCTAGTCTATAGTCCAGTCTATAGTCTAGTCTATAGTCTAGTCTATAGTCCTAGTCTATAGGTCTAGTCTATAGTCTAGTCTATAGTCTAGTCTATAGTCTAGTCTATAGTCTAGTCTATAGTTTAGTCTATAGTCTTAGTCTATAGTCTAGTCTATAGTGTAGTCTATAGTCTGATCTATAGTCTAGTCTATAGTCTAGTCTATAGTCTAGACTATAGTCTAGTCTATAGTCTAGTCTATAGTCTAGTCTATAGTCTAGTCTATAGTCTAGTCTATAGTCTAGTCTATAGTCTAGTCTATCAGTCTAGTCTATAGTCTAGTCTATAGTCTAGTCTATAGTCTAGTCTATAGTCTAGTCTATAGTCTAGTCTATAGTCTAGTCTATAGTCTAGTCTATAGTGTCTTAGTCTAGTCTATTAGTCTAGTCTATAGTCTAGTCTATAGTCTAGTCTATAGTCTAGTCTATAGTCTAGTCTATAGTCTAGTCTATAGTCTAGTCTATAGGTTCTAGTCTATCTATAGTCTAGTCTATAGTCTAGTCTATAGTCTAGTCTATAGTCTAGTCTATAGTCTAGTCTATAGTCTAGTCTATAGTCTAGTCTATAGTCTAGTCTATAGTCTAGTCTATAGTCTAGTCTATAGTCTAGTCTATAGTTTAGTCTATAGTCTAATCTATAGTCTAGTCTATAGTTTAGTCTATAATCTAGTCTATAGTCTAGTGTATAGTCTTGTCTATAGTCTAGTCTATAGTCTAGCCTATAGTCTAGTCTATAGTCTAGTCTATATTCTAGTCTGTCGTCTATAGTCTAGTCGATAGTCTAGTCTATAGTCTAGTCTATAGTCTAGTCTAGAGTCTAGTCTATAGTCTAGTCTAGAGTCTAGTCTATAGTCTAGTCTATAGTCTATAGTCTAGTCTATAGTCTATAGTCTAGTCTATAGTCTAGTCTATAGTCTAGTCTATAGTCTAGTCTATAGTCTAGTCTATAGTCTAGTCTATAGTCTAGTCTATAGTCTAGTCTATAGTCTAGTCTATAGTCTAGTCTACTCTAGTCTAGTCTATAATCTAGTCTATACTCTAGTCTATAGTCTAGTCTATAGTCTAGTCTATAGTCTAGTCTATAGTCTAGTCTATAGTCTAGTCTATAGTCTCGTCTATAGTCTAGTCTATAGTCTAGTCTATAGTCTAGTCTATAGTTTAGTCTATAGTCTAATCTATAGTCTAGTCTATAGTTTAGTCTATCGTCTAGTCTATAATCTAGTCTATAGTCTAGTCTATAGTCTTGTCTATAGTCTAGTCTATAGTCTAGCCTATAGTCTAGTCTATAGTCTAGTCTATATTCTAGTCTGTCGTCTAGTCTATATTCTAGTCGTCTAGTATATAGTCTAGTCTATAGTCTAGTCTATAGTCTAGTCTATAGTCTAGTCTATAGTCTAGTTTATAGTCTAGTCTATAATCTAGTCTATTGTTTAGTCTATAGTCTAGGCTATAGTCTAGTCTATAATCTACTCAATAATCTTGTCTATACTCTAGTCTATTGTCTAGTCTATAATTTAGTGTATTGTCTAGTCTATTATCTAGTATATAGTCTATAGTATAATCTATAGTATAATCTATATTCTAATCTATAGTATTGTTTATACATACATATGTCTTTAGTCCAGTTTATTGACTAGTACTGTAACTAGTGCTTTAGTCATGCCTGCAGTATTCACCATAATCCAACCTATAGTCTTAAATTTTCACATGGTCTTGACAATATTTATGCTGACCATCACTGCTTAAAGAAGCAAAGTAAATGTAATAATAGTGATAAAGTGAAAATGTTATGCTGTAACAAATTTTACATGACAAATATTAGGTAAATAAGCACAACTAAGTAGAATATTTGTGTAATAAAGGTTTTATGAAATACTTAGCGTAGCAAAGGTCAACATGTTTTGTGAAATGTTGCAAAATATTGTAAGTTTTTTTTAATGAGCTTTCTTTATATTAACAGATGAGTGAAAAAGTAATGTTTTCTACTGTTAGTAATGTTAGAAAACCAGGTTAGCTGAAACTGTTCATAGAAAGTTTTCAAAGACAAATGTAAATATTTGAATTCTTTTTATTTTTTTAATATCAGGCATAATAACGTCAAAGTTTAATATTTTCAGTATTCTTGTAATTCAATTTATGCCTTAAATTTTACGTGGTCTACCTTAACCACTTAATGTTGTAATGCCAACAGGAAGCAACTAACTAAATATTGAAATATTGAAATGCAAAAAAAAAAAAAAGGATATTGTGTAATCTAAACCAGCTATAATTACAATTATCATTTGC